>NC_080671.1:121772653-122072653 GCF_030247195.1 Topomyia yanbarensis | reverse complement strand
TAGATTCCACCGTACGACGCACAGAGGAGTAACTAGAACAAATTCTTGGCCAATAAACAAAAAAAAAATTTTTTGATTTTTTATTTAGTTATATTTTTTTAGATACTTAAAAGCATACTGTATATTGTGGCAAAATAAAGAGTATGCCAAAAATTGCTAAAGAATTTTTGCATGGATGCAAAATGGTGATATTTTAAGGGTTTTTAATCATTTTTTATTATATATCCAGCAAAATCGCTTTCAAATGATGATGACTGTATTAAATAAGACAATATTATAACAAACGTAATAGAACACAACTATTTGTATAACCTCCGCTTGAAAATAACCGAAAATAGTAGTGTTGCTGTTTGTTGGACCATCTTTAAAAACACCTTTTTTAAACAAGTTATTCCAAATTTGAATGATAAAAAAGTTATCCGGCAAAGTTGCTAAAACAACATTACAAAACAAGATTCCGGCTATTCAAAAAACATTCAATCTCTTCCGATCTTTTCCGATCCACAAATTCCAAGCGATTTGAAAATATTGATATTTTTACTAATTTGAGGTACGCCAAAATGCTGTAGGGTCAAAAACTATGTTTGGCAAAATGAATCTTTATGAATTTGTGCACAGGTATCCCTTTTCTTCTTCCTTTTCCACTCACCAACTGTTCATGCAGCGGAAAAAAACAAATGTATTCACAAAGATCACCTCGAAAATACTAGTGTTCGGGAGGATCTAGAAAATTGACCCCTGCACTGGTAAGTGGATAGATGCCCAATAGTCCCAAAAACCAGTTATTTTCTATTTGTAGTTCATATTAAGGCATAATAACAGCAATAGCCGCAATAAATAGTTTTGCCCAGGATTCGACCCCAGTTACTCCTCTGTGCGACGTTTGGATTCAATGAACCGATAACCGCATGTATTCGAACATTCTCTACGGTCAATAGGGCATTGCAAAAAAATTTTTTTTTTGAATTCTCAAAGGCCCCCCCTCTCATATTGTGACAAATGTCAAAGTAAGCTCAGATGCCAAATTTCACATCATTTGGACAATTTTAGACCCCCGCCCACTTCGCTTGAAATTTTTTGAAATTGGTACTATGGGAAAATATGGAAGAAAAATACATTAAATGCTATAACTTTTGAAGTAGCAATCAGAAAATTAAAATTTATACCTCTTTTGGAAGGAAATAATCTTAGCATTTGAATGGAGCTATGTTTGTTTCTAGAAAAATACGGGAAAGTGGGGTACTGGGTCATTTTGGCCCCAAAATCCCCTATTTTTAATGATTTTTCTGCTCCGTGATGCAAATCATACATATGTTGTAGTTTTTCTAATGTAAAAAAATCTCAGAAATCGAACGGAACCCTTTTGACCTTAGTCCGAATACGAGAAGTTGGGGTTAAATGGCCTTTTGACATTCATATTAAACTTCATCATTTTCTCGTGAATATATCTCTATTATTATTCACTCAATTTTCATAAACTATACCTTGTTGAACGTGGAAAATCCTTAGGATTATAACAAAAATAGATTCGTTACCGGTAAAATTCAGGAACATCAAATTATCTGACATATAGTGTTGATTTCAAATTTTTATCATAAAATCGCACATATTAACTCCATTTAACAACAAAATTCTTATTTAATTTACTACTTTTGGTGTAAAATATGCTTAGGGATCACATGAGAAAAGTTTCATTCCTGGAAAAATAGGGGAAGTTGAGGTATTAGGACAAATAATGAAAAAAATTAGATTTGTAGAGTAAATATCAAAAAGTTTGATGTTTCTGAATTTTACCTTTAACGTTTTTATTTTTGTTTTATTCCTCAGAATTTTACACGTTCAATAAGTTACATTTTATGAAAATTGATTGAAGAATAATAGAGATATATGCATGAGAAAATGATAAAATTTAATATGACTGACAAAAAGCCCTATAACCCCAACTTCTCGTATTTGAAATAAGGTAAAAAGGATTCCGTTCGATTTCTGAGATTTTTTCACATTAGAAAAACTACAAAATATGTATGGTTTGCATCACGGAGCAGAAAAATCATTAAAAATAGGGGATTTTGGGGTCAAAACGACCCAGTACCCCACTTTTCCGTATTTTTCAAGAAACAAATTTATCTTCATTCAAATACTTAAATTATTTCCTTTCAAAAAAGGTATAAATTGTAATTTTCTGATTGCTACTTCAAAAGTTATAGCATTTAATGTATTTTTCCTCCATATTTTCCCATAGTACCAATTTCAAAAAATTTCAAGCGAAGTGGGCGGGGGTCTAAAATTGTCCAAATGATGTGAAATTTGGCATCTGAGCTTACTTTGACATTTGTCACAATATGAGAGGGGGGGCCTTTGAGAATTCAAAAAAAAATTTTTTTTGCAATGCCCTAACGGTCAAGGATTTGTTCGAGTTTGGTGAACCATCGCACAAGTTCGCACAGAAAGTTTCACGGTCTGCTATTTTTATGACTTGACTCCTGCTGTTCATAAAGACTATTTTTTGTCAGATGAATTATTTTAATAAATAAATAAATAAATTAAATAATATATTGACAGCATATAAATTGATGTTAAGTCGTGGGGGTACGCAACCGCCCAGGGTAATTTCGAAGGGGTCCGCGACCGCCCAGGATAATTTTGAAGGGGTCCGCGATGACCCAAGGTGATTTCGAAAGGGTCCGCGGAGCAAACAAGGTTGAGAACCGATGGTCTATGGTTTGACATTTTTAGCAGGGAGATTATAGGAGCAAATAATGTTTAACTTAGGTAGACAATTTTTACAACTATCTTAAAAGTAGGAATAACTAGAGGGCGTGATTGAATTTTGTAAAGATTCGAGGAGATTGATTTTATATGGTAGAAGAAGTCGGCATTTTCAACGAGATTATGTAATATAATAGTTAAAACTAGAAGAGACAGGAAAAGTTATAGATGTAATAACGAATTACGAGTCAGGGGAGAGAGGGTGGACAAAGATGGCAGATGGGAGAAAATTATTAACTTTCAGTTTTCAGATATCGGGAGATCAACGGCATAGATTACAGACTCGGGTAGCCTTCATCAGGAAGAATCATGTACTGGGACGCCGGGTGGTCTTCCTCAAAACGGCAAAGGTTTCTCCAGACGATATCGTAGTACGGCTCAGATGTGGATCGGCATCACTTCGAGTTGTGCGTGTGACGTTGGTGCTGTAGGTCCTGTGTTTGTTGGTTCATTCGACAGAGATGTTTTGTATCGCCTCAGAGTCGCATCAAAACTAGATCGTCAATACTTATGTTCTGTGTAACGAATAAACCACGATTATACGTTTAATGATGTCAGTTATAGTAAATGAAACGTATAACTGCAAAACAGAAAAGCCTGATAGTTCGAGACCACGCAAACGACTCACACATGAGCTTGTAATTAGCGAAAAAGCATTCTGTTTTGGGTGTACAAATTAACAGTCGGATGCTTCATCTAAAAAAAATCTGTTAAAAACTGATTCCAATTACGCTCAACAAAGTGGTTAATGCAAAACAAATTCACAACATATTCACACGAGCAGAACTCGTATTCAAAACACTCTGTCTGAATGGCACACGACGATGATGGTATCCACGTTTGGAGGGGAACCAACCGCAGTGGTGCGGAAACGTAAAACATTACGATCATCGCCATTATCAGCTGGTGCAGAGAAGGCGCATAGCAGAGTTTGGTGGCTCCTACCCAGCTGCTCTCAACTGCTGCAACCCCACTCGACCATAGGCCCGGCCATGCGGTTCAAACAAAGCCACTGAGTTCTAATTATCCATTCAGATTGTTCAACGGAGTGTGAAAACACTTTAACGCATATTTTAACCGTAATGTGTGGGCGAACATCTAGCGGCCGGGGGAAGCACAGTAATGGGAAATATAGATACATATCAAATGTTGAAGCGTGGCGTTGAACATGATTTTGATTGTTTGTTTTGAAACGAGAACATTGTTTTTGAATATTATATAGTAATTTATGTTGTGAGATGTCACTTACAACTCCAAGAGGGCTGGATAACGTCTCATCTGTGGTCCAATTGTTTATCTGGGTCTTGATTCTTTCAGTGTTATTAATTTAATTTTATATGTATCTTTTGTAGTATTTCGGTCAGAAATTCTTCTTTAAACATCCTAGAATTATGTGATTTTCATTCTTGACATTTATCGGCGGAACTGAAATAAGCGTATCAAATGACAAATTAAGATTCATAATTACATCTATAACTTGGTTTATCACGTATCGTGAAGCAACTGAAATAATGGAATTCAAAAAGCACACTTACACGTGGCCAAGGTTTCTCATTGTTTGGACGCAGTTTATACCTCTATTAGAAGTTCCCACGTCATACAGGTGTCTAGAGCAACCGATCGACCGAGTCAAAATGCAAAGATATTGGCAAGTGATGACTTTAACATTTGGAATTTCAACTGTATCTAACAACCCATAAGTAATAGCGAGCACATTAAAGGCGCCTCCCAGGTCAGCGTGCATTTGTGCGAGGTCGTTTCGACACGCAATGATTCGAAAGCCCAATTCAAGTTCAACCCGGTAAGCAATTTTCCAATTTTCAAATCTCGCGGCGCTCGCTCACCGCCTGTCCGCGCTTATTTGAACCGATTCCTGGAAATGAGCACAGAAAAAAACATTCTTCCAGCCGACCAGTCTGACATTCTCGCCCGAGGAATAGTTCCAGACCTCGTCTGGATTCCGCAGAACCGACTGGCCGAGATGGGCTCGGTTTCAATCAGCATAGTTTTAATGCATACGTGAGGCCATCTATCTCTTTGGAAGAAATCAGTCTGAAAATTTTAGATAATTTCCTATCATTTCACCGCGCAGATATCATTTTCGAAGCGCGCAGACCAGATCGCAGATACGCTTGCAGTTGTGTTTCTCTCTCCGATTTTACGCTCCGTGGCTGGTGCACACCCCGGAACCTATCATTAACATAAACGGTTTCAATCCGAAAAATACACTTAATTGCAACGTCGAAAATCGCCTAAATTCAAAAGCGTTTTTGAAATGTGTGGGATGAAGTGATTCCATCCTGTCTCGCCACCTACCCAGCGACACCCGCCCAGCCGGCTGCGGAAATCCCACACAGCTATGGTGTGTGGGTCTGCAATCTCCTCAGCCCCCCAGCCATTTTAAAGATGCACTTTCTGTTGGCTGCCCTGCAATGCAATGCAATGGAAGGCAGGAGAAAGGGCGAAGCAAGCGATCTAAATATACATAATTTTCAAATGATATCAAATTACATATTTTACGAATTCGAAATGTAACTGTACGATTATCACCGAAAATCATCAACAGGCAACCTTGGCAACCCGTAGAAATGGCAAGATTGCTCGATCCATCCATCATCGTCGTCTTCGGTTGGTGTGCATCGAAATTCGCACTTTGCTCGTTTGGGGTTTTGTTTCGATAGTGGGGCTTTCGCTGCTGCTCATCCGATCCTTCAGCCGCTTGCGGTAGGTATTATTTTTCACCATATATGGTCGGTGTTAAGTCAGACCGGACTAAGTCGCAAAACAACAAGAAAATGAGATAATGATTGCACTGGATAAAGAATTTCTTCCGCTACATTAGACTCTTGCTGCCAGATTTGAAATATGTAACAATAAACAAGAATTATGACAAAAATTAATTTCCAATTATAACGTAAAGGAGCTGAGATTGAAATTTTAAACTCGTTTTTCTCGAAATCAATATATTGTAACTTAGTCCGGTCTGACTTAACACCGACCATATGTTGGCATGCATTTTTTAATCACCACGCTTTAGGTTGTGCCCTGAAAATTAACCTGAAGAATAGAAATAAAACCACTACAGGATTTATCTGGCATCTTTATTAAATATGGTATTTAAATAAGTTGAAATAGTTTAATAAAAATTACACGGTAGCAAATAATTCTTGAATGCCATTACATTGTTCATTACTTTTTGGTAGTATTCAAAGGAAAAAGCAGATCGTAAGGGTGAGTTAAACGAAAGCAATTATGTGTACCCCGAGACAGGATTCGAACATACAACCCTTGGGACTCCAGTCCAATACACAAACATTTATGCTATCCCTGGGCTATGGCGACATTCCAGGAAGAACACAAGATTATCTCACTAGCGACAGGGATCGTATGCTGCTTCTAAAGCGAGATCACACACATCCGCAGCTGCATGTGATCTACCTAAATCCCCCGCTAGATACCGAGGCCGAGGTTTTTATTATCGTCTGGTGCCACTTGTCCAGTTGACAGAGGTATGACGGAAGCGAATCAGCCGTTCGAGTTAAACAAATAATTTGGGTTTTGACTACAATCACTGTCGCCAATGCGATAATCATGTATTCTTCCTGGGACGTCAGCATAGCCCAAGGATAGCATAAGGGTTTGTGTATTGGGCCATAAACCCAAAGGTCGCAGGTCCGAATCCTGACTATGGGGTGATCTTTTTCACATAATTGCTTTCGTTTAACTCACCATTTCGACCTGTATTCCCCGTTGAATGTCACCACAAACTCTTAATTACTACACGGTGTTACAGTGATTTTGTACTTTTCAAGTAAACTAGTGTAGGTTGTAAGTCTCATCAAATACAACACAAAACAATGTTAAAAATGCTGTAGCAAAAGAACCAAATGAGCAACGTTGCCATTTTCAGCCGATTTTCGATGTTTAATAGTTCTGGAAAAAGAAAAATAAACCTTTCCGTCGGTATGCTATATTATGCTGTTTTCTAATAAATATTGTTCGATTTTGGGACAACAATCTGCAAATGATTCAAGATTTGTTCAAAGGCACATCCTAGTTCTAATGATAATTTGTAAAAGCATTCAATTTCAAGAACTGGCGTATATGCAAGAATAATAAGTAATCCTTCCTAGGGTTTGTTAGTCACTTTTTTCCAGTGTTCAATTCGTGTCTTTAATTTGATTCAATCGGGAAGATCGGAACGCCGACGCACGTGAGTCATGCATTCCCGGTCTGCATAGCAGGATAAAATTCTAACAGAATGGAATTGTCGTTAATGGTAAATCAATATCATTCGCTGGCATTTAGACTAGTTCAAGTGGTTTGATTGCATGTTACATGTGTGCTTTTCTTCTATTTCATTAGACTGTTTTTGCTGTACTTCTAATAGTTTGTTTTTCCGCTGCTCATGTATACCAAAAATAAAATACTATATCTATATTACTATATCTAGAATTAGATTTACACTCACTAACACAATAAATTGCATATTCTGTCATATACGCTCACAATCTCTCTCATTCAAAACGTACAAGTGCTCGTGGCCTTCGCGATAACACACCTGGTCACAATCGCGAACATGTAATTGCAATCATCAACATATACTCACAACCGCGATCTCGCCAACATTCAAACACCCCGGTAATTAAGTGAAGCATTAACCCACCGCTCGCGAGGTCATGAATCGGTCACGTGCGGAAGTCTACCCTCGGTCCTAGCAACCTAGCCTAATGCCTTCACTTGGATCAATAAAAAAAATGACGCTCATAATCACTATACAACACGTTCTATGGTGATATGACCCTAAGAGAAGAGGAGACAATCGCGTAGCCAATTTGATCCAGTCCTAACCTCAATATTGAACCAGCTTCTGATTGGTCGTTTTGCAAATCATGAGCGTTTATTATATTTACCAACGGGATGGAAACAGTGCTGCTGAATCTATTCTGGCTACATTTCATAAACATCAACATTTCATGCAAATTGAATAAAAGTCCTGAATGACGATATAGTTACGTCTACTGTTAAGAGAGACACGAATAAAATTAAATTAAATTTTTAATTGCAGCTTTTGCATTGTAAATTGTTGGTTGAGGTGCGATTTTCGAGGTGCAATTATTTTCAGCAATTGCGAAAAGCATACAAAAGGATTCTGGCAACGATGAACGCTTGTTGTCTTTAGATTTACTGCAGGGCTTAGTTGGGAAAATTAAGAAGAGCAAGAAGCCTGTTGTCGTCTCTTCTCTTAGATATGACCAAGAACTTCAGTGATATGGGGGAACGCTATTTTAGTATCTGAACCATACACTGTAAATTAAGCTTCAGGGAGAGTCAGGCTCTGCGCGATCATTCAAGAACACACACGATTATGCGAATGACCACACGGTTATAAAATTATTTGAAGTTTTACACACGCTAGCACACACGTCATACAAACACCAACGCAATCGAATACGTTAACGTAAAAACGCTCACGCCTTTCGCAATGATACACGCGATCCAGATGCCCACACATATCTTAACCGTACATTGAATATCACAATCAGAACCACGGCCCGCTGTTATGGTCCTAAGCAGTGTTTTAGTGGGCAACATTTTTCGTCTCGTGTGCAATTGTAGTGAGTGATTCTGACGGTGAGCCGTTCCGAGACCCTAGCTCTACAGCTCCAGTAGGACAAATCTCGAAAAAATCTATCAGTTCTGTGCAAAATATATACAATCCTTCGTGAAACAGCACCTATTGCTTTAATTTTCACTTTTCACTTTTGTAAATTTTAGCTATTGTCACTTTTACAAAAAACAGCGATTTCACTGTGTCTATGCAATCTCGACGTACGCACACTAGCCAAGAGTACCGAGTAAAGTGTTTCGTGTATTCTCAACCATTCGATCAGCGAAGTCACATGACAATCATCGAAAACTCATTTAAGTTTCATAAGCTTTAGGTGGTGATCTGGCCAGATGACCGGTTCCTAGTTTATACGGATATTCCGTGGTGTTTTATTTTTGGAAACGTGGAAGCGGTTCTGGGCTGGGTACCTAGTGAATCCAAAATGCCCCTGTCTGTGTTATACCTGATTATACCTGTCATACGGCACTTTTATGATGATTATAGATCAACAATTACAATATGTAAAGTCAGTCTTCCCAAATGAACATCGAACGCCATGATCGCTTTAGTTCTGTGCACACCCTACACCATCAATTCGTGTGCAAACTCGAACGCGCTAATGCGTACCAAAACACGAGCGCATGTTCGTCTGCACAACCGAACCCCATGTACGTACGCAGTGTTCGTACACACAGCTTCTTGATACTAGTTTTCTCTTTCTCTCACCCATCATCACTTGCATTGACTCATTCTGTTTTGTGTGTGCCTTTCTTATGTACGCACACGGTGTACGTACACGATGTTTAAACCTAAGTTTGCACATCGTTCGCTTAGGTTCAGTGTTCGATGCGAACCTGTACACAATGGCAAAGCATGTTTGAGGTTGAACGCGTGCACGAAATTTTGTAAATGGGTGCAAACTTGTCGATGTGGTCCGACGCTACCTTGTCGTAAAAAGATAAACACCAAAAAACGTAACATCATGTCGTTGCTTTTCTTTTGCTGGTCGAAGTGGGTGGATCGCGTATTTTTGCTCACGACTGCGAAAATTTCAAACTCTGAGTACAGTTAATCCTTAAAAAGAAATGCATTAAAAAAATAGAAATGTTTTTAAATGCAACCCTTTTATATTTTTTACTGCTACCTAAGGAACTCGAGAGCATGGAAAAAAAATAATTACAGTATGTTTTATGTCATTATTTTTTGTTATGATTTTTCAAAATTCTCTTGGTCAAGTTCTTTACCCACTCCTACCAACAAAAATTCCTTCCAGTGGCAAACGTGGAAATGCAGAGGTCTCCATAACGATAACGGTGTGCGGCCATTAAGCCGATGGTCATTAGGCCGAAGGTTATTAGGCCGAATAGATATTAGACCGAATAGACATTATGACGAATAGCCATTAGGCCAAATGGACATTCGACAGAATGGGAATCAGGCCGAATGCACAATACGGCGAATGAACATTAGGCCGAATACACGAATAGGTGTTTGTTACATTAACATTTCCCGTTTACTTAAAGGCCGTTATTGAGATTTCGAATTAAAGAACTCTCGAAAAGTGAAACGCACATTGATGATGAATAGCTACTCCCAGGTCCCATTCATTGATTGTTTGTGCTATTTGTTGTTCTATCCAATCACGGAGTAGCAAGTACGATTTGTGCGATTGTGATGATCGTACAATTCGCTCATGCTCATGCTCATAGTACAATTTTTTTTGTAAACTGTTGTAAGAAAACGGAACTGGGTACAAATAAAATTATTTCTCACGTTGTACAAAGTTATTTACGAAATTTAGACAATTTTTTTTGATTTAGATGTCATTTAAAATATTTTTAATACAGGTCGGACTCGATTATCCCGGGATTTCAAAAAATTCTCACCCCGGATAATCGCGTCCGACCTGTAATCCTAATTCTGATAAAATTTAATCTTCGGTATCCGCAACTCTACAGTACAATACATATACCTAGTTGGCATCACAAGATACAATTATAGTCAGTTCTGTGAAAGCGGTATTGGAGACTAGTAACCAAGCTTAATGGGGTCCCGAACTGCACCGTTACAAATTTTCCAACCAAGCCACCGATCGCAATACCTTTCTACATCAGAACATCCATCCATCCATCGGGAAGCGAATACCCCGAAAAAGATTTGTGAAGCACGTATAAACTATTGAGAAAAACACCACCGCCACCATCTAATAATAAGTTTTGTGAGGCGATCTCGAAACAAAAGAAAGAAGCCCAAATCGCCTAAATTCAACAAAAAGGGGAAAAATCAGAAAACGAGAAACCTGTTGAATGGAGAGCACCGGCAGCAGCAGCAACTGCGACGCCGCCGTCGCCGCCAACGCTGCCGCCACCGCACGCACCGAACTCGCAACAAGGTCTTTTCTCGCTGATTGTGGGGGCAGACTGGAAAGCGATCTCGCTCGGAGGGGGTGGTCGGCATGTGAGGCACGTTATAAAAAATTAAACGGTTCCAATCTGAAAACATTTATAAGGAAATTAGAATAATTGTTACCAAAACGAACTGAAATGCGGGCGCGGTTGAACGCAGACAAACAAGAGTAAAAAAAACGCCGTGATCAGGTCGAATCGGAAGAGCGATGCGGAACGCACCGACGCAAGTTGAGTGGAGAAGATACATTCCTAAATATGCAAACAATCACTGGCTGAAGATCTTGGCTTGTAAATGTTTCTCGAGGGTTAAGGTACTTAAAGTAGGATCAGGTTGCTAATTAGCGGTGAAGATAAGTGTTTCGCAATTTCGGATTGAGGTTCATCGTCATCGGGTTGCGCGAATCGCACAACCAAACACGGATCCAGACAGTAGGGTAATGATTTCTTCCTCGTTGGAGGTGGCTCTGGCATTTCAGCTCGGGGTGGCGTACGTGGTTTGCTGCCGAGAGGCGATTAAACGAAACAGATATTTCCCCGCAATTAGCGAGGGGGAAGTGTTTTGACATCAGCTTCAGTAAAGTGGGCGAGTTTTTGGGTGAATGCTGAGATGGTTGCTGAGCGATAAAGAACAATTAAAGAATGGAGCTCATTGCCAGCGGAAGTGTTTAATGGTTTTCCGAACAATTTCTAAATTCGTGATACTGGTTATGGTGGTGCCGAGCTCTGGCTCTGGTTTGATAAGCCAGTCAACATATGTTCATACTTCGGCCAGGAAATATTCTTAGTATCAGTAGGATCGCAGCGTTCGTGCTGCAATTCATTGTTTAATCTATCAGAATAAAAGATCGAAATTCCATACAATGATTACAATACGAATGCTTCGGTCCAGAATATAAAGCTACAGCGTCTCTTATAGGGTAAGTACTTTTGCCAATACAGCAACTGTTCGGTAACTGGACTAAGAGCACAGCCCAGTTAGCAAATGCCGCTCGCTAACTGGGCTGTCCTGTCAAATGTCAAAAATCACCGAGGGGAACTGCGATGCTCTGTTAGGTTTACATCATTATCTTCAACATTGTGATTATGACTGGAAATTGGTAAAACATAACAAGTGAAAAAACAACATAGCGCCAGGATGTGGACAAATTTTTTGATCGAAAACGAATGGCGTAAGCGAACTTTATAACTCCCCTGTATACATTTTCGTTAAATAATAATTATATAATTCGTAATACCTACAAGCGTTTTTTTACAGTTGGATTGTTGGCTCTTTTCGGCAATTCATTGCTCAAACATAGTAGAATATAAAAGAGTATTATCTATAGACTTGAAAATACTTACTTTTATCTCGACCTATAATAACATATCCTCAACAAAATCATAATTTATTACATATATGCATTAAAAGAATTGATAATTATTTACATTCATCTGTCATCCTTACTTTCCATTCGCTTACCCCTTGCAAAGTTTGACATCAAAATGTCAAAATACATTTGACGTCTATTTTTGACGTTTAATTGCTTTTTAACTGGAATATAGCCCAGTTACCGAACGCCCAGTTAAAAAGCAGCCCAGTTAAAGAGCGCCCAGTTACCGAATGACTGCTGTACATAGTATTGACGATACTGCTTCAATACGTCAATCATACTTTTACAATTTGTTGTTGTAGGGCGAAGGGAAAAGGCCGTTTTGTAGCGTAAAAGTTGTATTTAGCTTAAACTAAAAATTATAATTTTACATTAGTTAGATTTTATCGTTCTTAGTTTAAATTGTACTTACAGTTTGGTGGGCTGATCCCTTTAATTGCCCTTGATAACAATCACGGTTTTTGGTCAAATAATATCTCCTAAATAGTTTAAATAATCAACTTACTGTTCTTCTCTTTACAGGTTTCCAGGAGCTTCTATTCATTTCTATGCTTACTTCTAACTTCACTTTCCAATCTTTTACTATCCTCTATTTTCTATACTTCACTTTTATAACTATAATCTTCCGTTTCGCCTATTTGCGGCCGTTCACGCTGAGTTTCAATCAGGAAAGATAACTGCCAAATGGAACGTGGTCTAGTCGTTAACGGTTTGATGACGTTATCCAACTGACGTCAAATGACGTCTGTCACCCATTGACGCGAAGCTTAACTGTCGCCGCGTTGCTTTTGACTCTGACGCGTTGCTCTTGTCAGGCAGTGTTGCCAGCTCGACGGTATTTCGTTGACAGTCTCCCCCGGGTGTAGTCCAAAGTCCTCCGTAGCAGAGGGGTATATTCGGCTTTTCAGTCAATAAATAATATCGAACACTACTTTTTTATAATGTCCAGACGTTTCGACAGTTAGTTTCGGCCTTCTTCAGTGAAAATTATGAAGAAGGCCGAAACCAACGGTCGAAACGTCTGGACATTATAAAAGTAGTGTTCGATATTATTTATTGACTGAAAAGCCGAATATACCTCTCTGTACCAACGACAGTCGTAGCATCACCCACGTCCTCCGGAGCTTCACTCTCCCTGACGTCAAGCGAAGCCAACCGCGACACCGGTCGAAAACAGGTCTTGTCGTCTATCTTCACGACTGCTCATCGATTTCTACCGTCCACATGCTGCTTCAGACAAACTTTTCGCCATCGCTCCCAGCCACTCCGTCTCGTCGGCTCCATTACCAGTTCGCCTGGTTTCAATGATGGTGTCTCGCTGAAACATTTCGGTTGTCGGCGGATCACCGGCAGATATTCCAGAAAACAGCGTCCCCAGAATACATCTAACTGATGCTAGATGTGCTCCCATTATTCCATCCAGGATTCGACACCAAACTGATTCGCTGAACTGTCTCAGTCCTGCATCTTCGTCGTTCATTTGCTTCATCCCATTCGAACTTAACAACAGGAAGTGGTTCGGGGTGAGGGGCTCGGTCTCCTCACTCTCCAGTGGCAGATACGTCAGAGGCCTTGAGTTTACGACACTTTCAGCCTCCACGAGCAACGTTTGCAACCCCTCATCGTCAAGCTTCCCCTAGGAATACGTTTCAACCATTGACGGACTGTACTAGGCGTTCCCACGCCCTACCCATGTGTAGCACTTCACTTCATTTTGGCACTGGTGTATGTTGCGGACAGTCACTGAGTTATCTAGTGCTGCAGAACCCGATCGGTTCCTTGGAAATTCGTTCTGTTGTCGCTGAAAATCTCGGCTGGCGGCCCACTCCGGCCGACGAATCGTCGGACGCACGAAAGACAGGACTTTGTTGATAGTGTGTATGCGATTTCTAGGTGTACGGCACAAATCGTTAGGCAGGAAAAACAGTGCGACCCATCGCTTTACATTGGATCGCCCCAACTTCACCAGCAGTGGTCCGAAATAATCCACCCTTGTGTAGATGAACGTATGCGGTCGCACGATGCAACCTTGAAACGAGCAGATCGGTGCAGAATCTGCCGTTTCAAATATGTAGCGTTAGCAGTGTTTGCGCCTTAGCTAAAGGCAATATTAAAAGTGCTCGAATCATTTATCTAGTTCATGGGTGGTGGGTATTGAGGAGGAAAGTGGGTGAAACCGAGGTGAACAGGAAACCTAGTACAGAAAATAAATAATAAGGGAAAACTGTGATAGGGAAAATAAAAATCAAGAGAGAACCGGAAACCCTTTAATGAAAGAAGAAAGAAGAATTAATTAAAAGGATAAGTTTCTTGGTCGGTCAGGAGAATCAACTCGATATTTCCCTTTTGGACCGCCGAGTAGAAAAGTTTTATTAACAGTGCAGTGAGAAGAATCATAGTAGAATTGAAATTAAAATAAAATTAAAATGCTTTACAACAAATCGTGAGTCATGCAGTGAAATGTAATTTAAAAAAGAGCAGTAAAGGTTAAAAAAGTGAGTCGTTAAAAAAAAGTAGACTGTGAAAGGAGTTGTGATACTAGCAGCCACACTCCGGTGGCGAATCCATCTTGGGTTTTATCGCTGCGGGATCGAAACCAGGAAAATCGGGGATTACGAGCGAGTGCGATTTTGATCACTTTCCGTCCGTGCAGGATCAAATCGCCAGTGGTATCTGGCTTAGATTATCCTGGGTGTACCTATCGCCTCGTGGTTGCGTGCCACTATAGGTATATTCGGAGAGCGTTGGTCATCGGTTAAAGTTACTCGGCCCACGGGCATCACACGCTACACGTGATAGCCGGATTCGTGGCATGGTCCTCTAGGGGAAAGACTACCAACGCCAGAGTGATCAGCCCGACTCACGTCCCGAAATCGGAGGCCCTCCGTACGATACCACCCCGTTAGCGCAGCTTGGAAAGGAAATCACGCCGATAGGCATCGAGCGTTCGATCACAACCCAGAAAACCCCACCGTAAGTGAATTTCCCCCCATCATCGCCACTCACCGCCGTTTGCTACCTGTGGGCGAACATTGTCGACGCATCATTAGCAGCAACCATCGGTCTCGCAGAGATCGGCTTTCTCGTCGGCCAACATCGTGGTAGCGAAACCACCCAGAAAGGGGTGGTCGGCAGGTACCTAATCGTCGTCTTCAAAACCTGTAAGTACGCGCACCTTTGACACACCATCACACCAGCTACGAGTAGGGAAATCTTGTTTGTTAACAAGTAGGGGAAGAGAAAAGGATTTAGGGAAGTAGGAAGACTCACGTAGAACAAACACAAAAGGGGAGTGACGTCACGAGCAGGGACTGGGTAACAGTTAGCTCTTTTTTATTCATTTCGTTTATTTGATAGGCACAAATGCGTTAGCTTGGCGGTGCCAAATGCTTATGTTTTTACATTTTGGATATCTTAAAACTAGGAGGTTACAATGTTGAAATATTTTTTTTACAAAGGAAAAAAAAGTTTACAGCTATCTTAAGACTAGAAATAAGATTCAATATACAAGAGAGGGCCAAAAGATTTTTTCATGAAAAAATTTAAAACAAGGGATTCACTTTGATATACAAGAGGGGGAGTAATAGTATTTTACGAAATATTTTACGGTTATCTTAAAACTAACAATATAGTTTAGTACACAAAAGGGGGAACAAATATTTATGAGAAACTTCACAGAAATCTTAAAACTAGGGATTCAATTCTATTTACAAGATGGAGGACAAGAGTTTCAATAAAGAGTAAAAATTATAGCTATCTTAAAACTAGGAATACAGAATACTAATTTGAATTTTTTAACTAAAACTTATGCTTGGTCAAGATATTCAGAGGGTGGCTTATTTCCGCATCAGTGTAGCAGCAGTTGTATCAAGGACAGGGGAGAGACAGGGAAAGAAGAGCAAAACTTGCAACTTTCGCTCAAAGGGGGGGGGGGGGGAAGGGGGATCAGCGAAACAAATTTGCGCCTCAGTCTAGTAAGTCGTCGAGTACCGGATTGGCGGATGGTATTCTTCGGACCCGCGGGGAATCCTTCAAAAGTCATCGGACCTCGAGTCGCTCTCGCTTCAGTTTCCTTCTATGCAGGCGTAGTGGTAAGGGCGACGGCGGTTACATAGTGGCACTCTGGAGCTGATCGGTTCCACAAGGCAGGAGGAAACTCTAAAAACGAGAAATAAAAGAGAGGGGCTAAATTGGGATATTTATCGTTTTTATGAAGGTATAAATAAGGGACATATAGGGGAAATCACGATTTGCCAGTATATCTCGGACTGGGACATTGGGTGGTCTACCTCGGGCCCGAAGGGATTCCTTTAACTGAGACCTGGCGTCACAATACCCGGCGCATACCCAGACAACGTGTTCGATGTCGTGATAGCCCTCGTCACAAGCGCACAGACTACTCTCCGCAAGCCCAATACGCCGCAAATGCGCATCCATGGTGTAGTGATTGGACATAAGTCGGGACATTACTCGAATAAAATCCCGACCCACATCCATCCCCCCGAACCAAGGCTTCGTTGATACCTTTGGGATAATCGAATGTAGCCATCGTCCAAGTTCCCCGTTGCTCCACGAGGTTTGCCAACTGTTGAGCGTCCTCTGATGACAAATACTAAAAAATTCGTTGAAGCAGATTGGTCTTTCGTATATGTCACCATTTAATGCGCCCGCCTTTGCTAATGAGTCGGCCTTTTCATTGCCCGGGATAGAACAATGAGAGGGGACCCAAACAAAGGTAATCTGATAAGATTTTTCAGATAACGTACACAAGGACTCCTGTATCATCCCCAGAAAATACGGGAGTTGCTTTTTAGGCTTCACCGCACGAAGAGCCTCGATAGAGCTGAGGCTGTCCGAAACGATGAAGTAGTGATCTGTGGGCAGAGTGTCGATGATCCCAAGGGTGTACTGAATTGCAGCTAACTCTGCGACGTAAACTGAAGCGGGATCATTGAGCTTGAATGAAGCGGTGATAGTATTGTTGAAGATACCGAAGCCAGTGGACCCATCGAGATTTGATCCGTCAGTGTAAAACATTTTGTCGCAGTCGACTTCTCGGAATTTATTATAAAATATATTGGGGATCACCTGCGGGCGTATATGGTCCGGGATTCCACGAATCTCTTCCTTCATGGATGTGTCGAAGAATACAGTAGAATCAGAAGTATCTAGGAAACGGACACGGTTGGGATTGTACGAAGAAGGATTGATGCTCTGTGCCATGTAGTCGAAGTACAAGGACATAAAACGGGTTTGAGAATTAAGCTCGACGAGCCTCTCGAAATTTTGGATTACCAACGGGTTCAGAATGTCGCATCGGATGAGCAATCGATATGAGAGTTCCCAAAATCGATTTTTTAGCGGAAGAACGCCCGCCAGCACTTCGAGACTCATCGTATAGGTCGAGTGCATGCAACCCAAGGCAATGCGCAAGCAACGATACTGGATTCTCTCCAGTTTGATGAAGTGTATGTTCGCAGCGGAGCGGAAACAGAAACACCCGTACTCCATCACCGACAATATCGTTGTTTGGTACAACCTGATCAGGTCTCCTGGGTGAGCACCCCACCATGTTCCAGTTATTGTTCGGAGAAAATTGATCCTTTGTTGGCATTTCTGTTTCAGATACCTAATGTGACATCCCCAGGTACCTTTAGAGTCGAACCAGACCCCGAGATATTTAAATGTGAAAACCTGGTTGATCGTTGCACCCATTAATAAAAGCTGGAGTTGCGCCGGCTCACGCTTCCTAGAAAAAACAACCAACTCAGTTTTCTCCGTGGAGAACTCAATACCCAGCTGAAGAGCCCAAGCAGACAAATTGTCCAAGGTATTTTGTAATGGTCCTTGCAAGTCGGCAGCTTTGGGCCCTGTAACAGAGACCACCCCGTCGTCTGCAAGTTGCCTTAGCGTGCATGAATTGGCAAGACAATCGTCAATGTCATTCACGTAGAAATTGTAGAGCAGGGGACTTAGACATGAGCCCTGGGGAAGACCCATGTAGCTAAATCGCGATGTTGTTAAATCGCCATGCGAAAAGTGCATGTGCTTTTCAGACAACAGGTTTAGCAAAAAGTTATTTAAAATTGGCGAAAGACCATGCTGGTGCAGCTTCTCTGACAGAATGTTGATAGAAACTGAGTCAAAAGCCCCCTTAATATCCAAGAAGACTGATGCCATCTGCTCTTTGTTAGCATAGGCCATTTGGATTTCTGTAGAAAGCAACGCAAGGCAATCGTTCGTCCCTTTGCCTTTGCGGAAGCCAAATTGTGTATCTGACAGTAAGCCATTTGCTTCAACCCAATTGTCGAGGCGAAACAAGATCATTTTCTCGAATAACTTCCGAATACAGGACAGCATTGCAATCGGCCGATACGAGTTGTGGTCGGAGGCTGGTTTTCCTGGTTTTTGGATGGCGATGACCTTCACTTGCCTCCATTCATAAGGGACAATGTTACCCTCAAGAAACTTGTTAAATAAATTCAACAAGCGCCTTTTTGCAGTGTCAGGCAGATTCTTCAGCAAGTTGAATTTGATTCTGTCTAACCCTGGGGCGTTATTGTTGCACGATAAGAGAGCAAGTGAGAACTCCACCATCGAAAACGGTGTTTCGTTCGCGGTATCGTGAGGAGACGCGGCGCGGCACGTTTTCTGTACCGGGACAGAGTCCGGGCAGATCTTCTTGGCGAAAGCGAATATCCAACGGTTTGAATATTCCACGTTCTCGTTGGTACTATTACGGTTTCGCATACGTCGAGCCGTACCCCAAAGAGTGCTCATCGCTGTTTCTCTCGTTAACCCGTCGACGAACCGGCGCCAATAACTGCGTTTTTTGGCTTTCATTAGACTCTTCATTCGCCTTTCTAACGACGCGTACTGTTGATAGCTAGCGGGTAACCCGTCTTCCCGGAAGGCCTTATATGCAGTGGACTTTTCCGCGTACAGCTCTGAGCACTCTTTATCCCACCACAGGGTGGGAGACCGTCCATGGGTATTCGCGCTGGGTACTGGTTTAGTCTGAGCTTGATTCGCACTGTCGAGAATCAAGCCAGCCAAAAACCTGTACTCTTCCTCCGGAGGAAGTTCTTGAGTGGATTCGATTTTAACGGATATCGCGGTCGCGTAACTCTTCCAATCAATGTTCCGTGTGAGGTCATACGATACATTGATTGTTTCCGATGGTCTTGAACCGTTAGCAATTGAAATCACGATAGGCAAATGATCGCTACCGTGGGGATCAGGGATCACCTTCCACATGCAATCTAACTGTAGCGATGTCGAGCAAAGCGATAAATCCAACGCGCTTGCGCGTGCTGGTGGTGTAGGAATCCGCGTCATTTCTCCCGTGTTTAAGATGGTCATGTTGAAATTATCGCAAAGATCTTGGATTAATGTTGATCTATTATCATCATGAAGACAGCCCCATACCGTACCGTGCGAGTTAAAGTCTCCCAAAACTAGCCGCGGTGCCGGTAAGGATTCCGTGATATTACAAAGCGTTCGGTGCCCTACCGAGGCTCTAGGAGGAATGTAGATGGAAGCAATGCAAAGGTAACTTTACCTTTGATTAAAACTTGACAAGCGACAATTTCAATGCCTGGTGTCGAAGGGAGGTTAATTCGGTTGAAAGAATAGCACTTTTTGATCCCCAAAAGTACTCCTCCATAGGGGTTTTCTCGATCCAGACGAATTATATTAAAGTCGTGGAAGTTGAGATTTATATCGGAAGTTAACCAAGTTTCACATAATGCGAAAGCATCACATTTTAAACTATTTAGTAAAAATTTAAAGGAATCGATTTTCGGGAGGATACTTCTGCTGTTCCACTGTAGAACAGTGATCGAATCGGTGACCTCGTTCGATGACTTAGCCATCGAAGGATACGATCGCTGCAAGGAGGGGCCATTTAGTAGTCAATTGCTTCAAAAATGTTTGCACTATAGGGAGAAAGCGTATCAGAAGGCTTTTAAGAGGATCAGTAACATTGAAAGCTGTGAAAATTAAGTCCACTATGTCAGAAAATTTCATTAGTCCGCTACTGGACTGAGTATCTGTTTGAAAAAAGGGGACACTTGGGGTTTTTGGTGTCCCTGGAAGTGGTGGATACTCCTTGTTAGAATTAAAATTTCCAAGTCCTGGAGCAAATTGCTTCGGCTTTAGTGCATCACTTCCGTTGGATTTATTGATTGTAGTTGGCGCACTCTGAGTGGACGACACCTTGGCACCCTTACGAGGCAATCTAGGGGAAGCTTGATTTTTCCTCTTCCTGGACTCCCCTGGGTTAACCAAAGATGTTCCCTCTTGTGGGTCGTCAGATTCTTGCTCAACGCCAGCCAAAAGAGCAAAGGAATTTTCGGAAGGGACAGATGGCGAAGCATTCTTTAGCATTTCTGCATAAGAACGCCTTGAGCGTTCCTTAAGGGAGCGCTTAATTTTATCCCCGCGCTGTTTGTACGCGGGGCATGATTTAAGATCATGCGGAAGGCCCCCGCAGTAAATACACTTCTCAGTTTCTCCACTGCAAGCGTCATCCTCATGTTCTCCCTCGCATTTGCCGCATCGTTTCTTATTTCCACAATATGTGGCTGTGTGGCCCAACTGCTTGCAATTGCTGCAGCTCATGACCCGCGGTACAAACAAGCGAACTGGTAGGCGAACCCTGTCAAGGAGGATGTAGTTGGGAAGAGAGGACCCGGCGAATGTCACCCGAAGCGAGCCTGATAGAGAGTAGGTAGTCTTACCTCCCTCGGTGTTTGCGGTATACAATTGTTTGCATTCTAAGATCTTAATCTGTTCAAGAGAGGGGTCCTTAAAGCAGCCAACCCCGTGCTCCAACAGTTCTTCGCATTTCAGGCCCGGTTCGGACACTACCCCATCGATTTCACAGGCCACACATGGCACGTATGCTTTAAATTCCCGCGTAAAGCGCTCACAGCAAGCAATCGCGTTTGCCTGGCCGAGATCATTCACTAGAACACGTATCTTGTTTGCCCGAACACGTGTTATCTGAGTAACGGCCGGGTAATTAGCAGTCAGATCTCGAGAAAGTTTTAATATATTAACCGGTTTCTCTCCGGTCCGAAAATATACCACCCATGGCCCAGAGGAACCTTCTGGGTACTGCTTTATACGGGGAGCAATGCGAGTATTAGGGGGATCAGGGACTTCCATGATTACATCAGATGGTATTTCGCCCTCGGCCATTTAAGCACGAGGGCAGAGCGTTATATAAACGGGAATGTGTCTTATTATTTGATTACAAGGTAGAGTAAAAGTAGGGAAAAGGAAAGAAAGCAAACGAGGAAAAAAAAATAAAGCAAAACTTATCTGCAAACAACGTCGATTGTTCCGCACCAGCGAAAACAATGTACTGGATTTACTGCCGGCACCAGCAGAATGGCAGCTAACGAACGAACAAAGGATGACCTTCAATCACTGAAATTTACACAACGAACACCACTGTGAAATATAACGATCCGTTCCGTTCAAAGGTTGGGAGACGTATGAACAGTTAGCTCTTGCAGGAGGCAGAGCAGGGGATTGTAAATAACCTTCTTGAAAAAAAACAAACGAAGTCTCGCCAATTTTTAAACTTTTTCTTTTACTTATTTGCCTTAAATAAACTATTATTTTTCTCTAAGTAACTTCTTTTAATTAAAATCAATTGGATGACCATTTAGATAAGTAGAATCAGGTAGTGTTTGGGAGCATTTGGGAAATTATTGGAATCGGACTTGGGAACATTGTTTGGGTCGTTGGGAAAGAAGTTGAGGTGGTTTTACGTTGGTGGGTCAAGACATCGCTAGCTGGGCACTATTGACCGGAGTTCTTGGCCGAGAATTTGAGGACCCCTAACAACAGCCCCCTTACAACCTGTCCTAGGAAGAGAATCGGTCGAAATCGATTGTTGGTTCAAACGAACCATGATGTAGCGTCGATGCGCGCATTTCTTCCGTGGTAACCGTCACCGGTTCTTTGCGACAGGTCCAATCTGCTTCCAGAAGACTCAGGAAGTGCGGTCCTTGGAACCACTTGCTGTTGTGGTACGGTCCACTGCCCCATTTCATTGCTTCGTCCGCTGGATTAGATTTGGAAGGCACCCATCTGCAGTCGCTTACCGAAGTATGCTCAAGTATCGCCCACTCTTTTTTTTTTTTTTTTTACAATGGAGAAGACCTTTATGTCCTAGCCCAGTACACGTGCTAACGGTAGGGTCCAATCTACCACACGGGGTGCACTGGGGGCGTGTCGGACTCGAATGGTGACCAGCCATTAATACCGACTAAACTCCATTGGGCTCCGCCATCATTCCTCCCAGGAACTACCTCTCGGTATTACTTCTGGGGGGATGGCTGTACTGAATGTACTCATTCACTCTCACTCACGCGATCATACATCCTGTATGAGGCTTACTTGGGTGCTCTCTCAATCACACTTTGATTCACTCTCAAACACTCCCACATGAGGCTGACTTTTGTGCTCACCTTTTACGTTCCATGCGAGGCTGACTTGTGTGCTCACCTTACTCATTCCTTGCTAGGCTTACTTTTGTGCTCGCCCTACCCATCCATGTGAGGCTGACTTGGGTGCTCACCCTATCACCTGATTCACTCTCAATCGTGCCACTCTATTGTACCTTTGTCACTCCCTCTGGCATCCCATGTGGGACATTTTTCTTAGGCCCCACTTCTGACATACCATGCGAGGCTGACTTTTGTGCTCACCTTTTTCATTCCTTGCTAGGCTGACTTTTGTGCTAGCCTCTACCAACCTGTGAGGCTGACTTTTATGCTCACCCTTAACATGCAATGTGAGACTGACTTGGATGCTCACCCTTTCACTCCTCTGCCACGCCATGAGGCATCGATAGCTTAGTTCCAACATACTACGCTACGACCCTCCCGTCTTGGCATGAGGCAGTCCACTTATACGCCTATACACTCACTCTTCTGTCTTGCTTCGGGGTGGCTGGGTTTACCCCTTACGCGGTTGCCATTCGCTGCGCCAACCTACCTCGGCATGAACAGACCATTCACTCTCTTATTTTGCGCTTGGCCTTTTTCACTCCAGCTAACCAATCACTAGTTAGCCGTGCCCGCCGTCTGTTGCTCGGTTCGCCAGATTACCTGTAGCCTACTGGCAATCTGGATGGTAGCAGCCGAGACTGCGTTCCACTTCTCCACCGTTTGACACATCCGCTGAATAAGGGTATCCGGGGTTGTGTCCCAGCCACAGGCGTCAAGCATTGCTCTTCTTTCGACGTCGAACCGATGACATACGAACAGTATGTGTTCGGCAGTTTCATCTACACCTGGGCAGTCCGGGCAGACTGGGACCTCCGCGTGCCCGAACCTGTGGAGGTACTGACGGAAACAGCCATGGCCTGACAGGAATTGTGTCAGGTGGAAGTGAACTTCCCCATGGGGTCTTCCCACCCAGCTCGATATGCTAGGTATCAGCCGGTGGGTCCACCTACCTTTCGAGGAGTTGTCCCACTCACGCTGCCATCTGGCGACCGAGGTCACCCTGGTGCGCTCGCGGGCTCCCCTATTTCCACATAGCTCAAAGCACTCCTCATCTTCCCGAATGACCAGCCCGACTGGCATCATGCTCGCTATCACGCAGGATGCATCGTGTGATACCGTGCGGTAGGCAGATATCACTCTGAGGCACATCACGCGGTAGGTGCTCTCCAGTTTCTGTAGGTAACTGGTTACCCTCAGTGCTCTTGACCATGACGGGCCGCCGTACCTGAGGATAGATACGGCAACGCCTGCCAGTAACCTACGTCTACTGGCGCACACCTTTGAGCTGTTGGACATCATTCTCGATAGTGCCGCAACAGCAGTCGACGCTCTCTTGCACGTATAGTCGACATGGCTGCCGAAGGTCAGCTTGTCGTCTATAATGACTCCGAGAGACTTCAGACTTCGCTGTGAAGTGATCGCGACTTCTCCCACATGGATAACTGCATGTTGTGCCGACTTGCGGTTGTTGACGATAACTACCTCCGTCTTATGAAGAGCGAGCTCCAGGCTTCTCGCGCTCATCCATTCCTCTACCGTGCTGATCGCGTGTTCTGCGGTTAGTTCTACCTCAGGAATTGACTCCCCGTAGACCTCCAAGCCCTAGTAACAATTGCGGTTTTATGATAGTTTTATAGTCACTCATAAAACTTAGATTGCACTTGTAGCGTGCTATAAAACTTCAATTGTTACTTGGGAGGTTACGTCGTCAGCAAAGCCGACGATCTTGACTCCAGGAGGGAACTTCAGTCTCAGAACCCCGTCATACATGAGGTTCCATAGCACCGGGCCTAGGATCGAGCCCTGCGGGACTCCGGCGGTAATCGGAACCCTTTTCTGACCGGCATCGGTCTCGTATAGCAGTACGCGGTTTTGGAAGTAACTTTCCAGGATCCGGTACAGACCCACCGGTAGGCTAAGCCGGTGTAACGAGAGCGCGGTGGCATCCCAGCTTGCGCTGTTGAATGCGTTCTTCACGTCAAGTGTCACTAACGCACAGTATCGAATACCTCGCCTTTTTCGTTGGATCGCTATCTCGGCAGCATTTATCACTGAGTTGAGAGCGTCCACTGTGGACTTACCCTTCCGAAAGCCAAACTGGTTGCTTGACAGACCGTCCGTACCTTCCGCGTACGGGGTGAGCCTGTTGAGCATGATCCTCTCAAGCAGTTTGCCAGTCGTGTCTATCAGACAGATTGGTCTGTACGCCGATGGGTCGCCTGGCGGCTTCCCGGGCTTCGGCAACAGCACCAATTTCTGCCTTTTCCATCTATCGGGGAAGCGGCACTCGTCAAGGCATCTCTGCATAGCTAGCCTAAACATGTTCGGGTTCGCTATGATCGCTGCCTTGAGAGCGTTGTTTGGAACTCCATCCGGCCCTGGAGCTTTGTTCATTGCTAGGGATTTAGCCACTGCGAGTAGTTCTTCATTCGTCACTGGAGCCACCATTTCGACCGTGCCCGCACTGTCTCGTAGTGCAGGTGGCCAGGGGCTTGTGGCTCGAGACGGGAAGAGTACTTCGATAATCGTTGCCAACCGGTCCGGAGACCGTTCTGGGGGTGAGGAGCTCCCTTTGGTCTTGGCCATCACAATCCGGTAGGCGTCACCCAACGGATTCGCGTTGGCACTCTCACACAGGTTGTCGAAACACGCTCTCTTGCTGCTTTTAATAGCCTTGTTAAGGGCTAATTTCGCAGCTCGAAACACTTCACGGCGGTTCTCTCTTGCATCCTCGGTGCGAGCTCTTTGCATCCTACGTCTAGCTCTGAGGCAGGCTGACCGTAGAGCTGCAATCTCGGCACTCCACCAGTATACCGGGCATCTACCGTTTCTTGGCAGTGTTTTTCTCGGCATAGTGGCGTCGCACGCGCGTGATAGAACAGCTACCAGCGCATCCCCGCTTAGACTGTCGGTGTTGGCCTCCAGTCCCAGGGCCGCGGTGAAAGCTTCGCTGTCGAAGTGATTGGACTTCCACCCGCGTACCTGACAGGGATCTGCCGCCCTCGGATGCTGCACACCATAGTTGATCTTAAAGCGGATTGCTAAATGATCGCTATGGGTGTAGCCTTCGTCTACCCTCCATTCCATGCCTGGAGCCAGACTCGGGCTGGCAAAGGTCAAATCAATCCACGCCTCCACTCCGTTTCTACGGAATGTACTAGCGGAGCCATCATTAGCTAGCACAGTATCGAGTTTCGCAAACGCTTCCATTAGCGCTTGACCCCTGCTATTTGTACAGCGGCTGCCCCACTCCACTGCCCAAGCGTTGAAGTCTCCCGCTATTACTACCGGTTTCCGGCCCACGAGGTCCGACGAGAGCCTGTCGATCATCTGGTAGAACTGTTCTATTGGCCACCTTGGTGGGGCGTAGCAGCTGCAATAGAACACACCATTGATCTTGGCAATCGCCACACCCTCGGCGGAGGGGTGTATTACCTCTTGAACCGGGAACCTTCCCGTTGTACAGATTGCCACCATTCCAGACCCGTCCGACACCCAATTGCCGTTGCCGGCAGGGATGCTGTACGGGTCTGATAAGAGGGCGACATCTGTCATCGACTCCGAGACCGACTGCCACAGCAGCTGTTGGGCTGCTGCACAATGGTTAAGATTTAGCTGTGTGACTCTCACGGCTTCTTCTTATTTAACTCGCCGAAGGGACACGAAGGTCCGCCCATAGCATGTTTATGGGCTTGCTTCTTAGCGGTGCAGATAAGGCACTTATATGCCTTAGTGCACCCCCGCTCTTTATGCCCCTCCTCGCCGCAGCGACGACATAGCTTGCTCCGATCTATGCCTTTGCATTCGTAAGCTTTATGGCCGGATTCTAGGCACCGATAGCACCTGTCCACTGAAGGCAGCTGGGGTATACTAATAGGGCATACCGACCAGCCGATCTTCAGCTTCCCTTTCTCGGTTACCTTTTTGGCATCCGCATTCAGTAGCCTGAGGTAGGCTACTTGGGTGCCAGAGGGTCCGTCCCTCAATCGCACAGAGGCCCGCTCGATTGTGACGCCGCAGTGCTCCTTGACGGCTGCGACGACGTCTTCTGCGGTCGTGAACTCGTCCAAGTGCTTGCACTGGAGAGTTGTTTCCGCACCTAGCGACCTGATTTGGGCGCCCTCACCAAGGACCTCTTGGGCCAAGGCCTTATATACTGCACTTGATTGTGCGCCTCGCTTCAGCACCAGGAGCATCTCTCCCGTGTTGGTGCGTCTTACGCTACGCACATCCTGCCCAAGGGCCGAGAGGCTTTCGGCCGCCTTCATCGATTTAAGGACATCGGCGTATTTGTCCTTGTCGGTTTTTAACCACAAGGCTTCGCCTCTGTCCTTGGCCTTCCTCGCAGGCCGCGGTACCTCCGGTTTCGGTGCCGGCTTTTTCTTGGTGACCAGCGTCCAGGGGTTTGAGCCCCCCTGCCCCGGTCGTGCCGGGTTGCTGGTACCATCGCTCTCCACAGCGAGGTCACTCTCGCCCTCGCTTACCTCACCCAGGCGGCGTTTGACCTTGACGGTTGCACGCCGAGTGGTGTCGGTTTTGGCACCCTCGCCTGGCGACTTCCTAGGGCGCTTCGCATTCGATGCCGTCTTGCGATTGCCCTTTCCTTTTCCCTTCGAGGGGAACTCAGTCGCCGCTCCGATCGACGTGGCTGCTCCGTAGAAGGTAAAGGCCACTGTCTGTGAACCTCTATCGACCTTCTCTCTTTCCTCCCTATTGGAGGCCACTGTCTGGGTTTCTCTGTCGGGCCTCTCCCGACATTCCACCCTCTCAACATAGGCCTGCTGTTCCTGTCTTGCGACACGAACAGCTTTCCGGAGCTCCAAGAGGCTCAACTTCAACTCCTTGGCTATGTTCTGCTTTGCGCTAGCGAAGTCGATTATAGAATCGAGTTGCTTCGCTACTTTGCGCATCGCAGCTATTGGCCCCTCCGATGCATTGGTAGGGATATTGCCTACCGCTGCTGGGGGGTCACTGGTGCTTTCGGGTGCAGCACTCATCGCTCCACTACTCTCCCCACGGTGGGGAGACCTCGCCAAACCACCTCTAGCGAAGGGGTTTGGCACCTCCGTCTGTTTGTTTTTATTTTTATTCATCTCCATGTATAGTCCCACGAGTAGCGCGAGAAATATATGTCCGCCACGCCAGAGCTCCGCATTAGCGTGGTAAGGGACGCTTACTGTGGTGGTTGCCCAGGTACCCCACAGGCTCCGTTAACGATCGAGCAACTTTTTCACCCCCTCGATCACTCATCCCTCGGCACGGGTCGCTTCACGCCTTGGAATTGGGGTTATGCCCTACCTTGCTTTACGTGGTGATCTCGGCCCGGATCATCACAACCATCCTCCTTTACCAGGGCTTTGGACCTGTAGCTCTGGTTCTCAATAGTTGCATGTACGTATGTTATTACAGACATGCTACTATTGAGATCCGTCATTCGCTAGCGGAGTTAAGTATCGCCCACTCTACAGGACACGAACTGTCGATAGGTTCGAGAGTCGGCATTAATCCATGATAGCGCTGTTCTGGAGTCGGTCCAGAAAATCGTTTCGGAGACCGGGATGTCGAGGTTTTCCTTGACAAATATTGACCACCGTACGCCCATTACACACGCATGCAGTTCCAGCCTGGTAATAGACCACGGTTTCAAGGAAGCGACCTTTGATTTTGCCGCTACTAAGCTGCACTGTGGTTTACCATGGTCGTTGAAGGTGCGCAAGTAGACAGCGCATGAATAGGCTACATCGCTTGCGTCGACAAACACATGAATTACAGCCCCGAGGTAACTTCGAGGACCGTGCTGCTATTTAACCGTCAGTTGTGCAGTTTGAAGCCTCATTGGCCGTGAATGTATCGCACGTCGCTTGCTACCTTTGTCGCTTCCTCTGCGGATCCGAAACTCGACAAGTAATCGTCAACGTAATGATCGTGGACAATCGCTTTCGATGCCTCAGGAAACAGTTCAGAGTGCTGTACTGCGTTCCGATTTTTGACGAATTGTGCCGAAGCTGGCGAACAGGTTCTCCCGAAGGTAGCGACATCGTAGGTTTCTCCGATGGACAAGCGTGCCACAAGAAGCGCTGGGAATTCTTATTTCCTCTCGGATTCGGATTTGAATATCCGAGCTAATCGCCACCCCATACTGTCGAAGGCGGAATAGCACGACTGGAAGTGACGAGAGTTGATCCGGACCTTTGAGAAGAGCGCTGTTGAGTGAGACTCCATCGACCTTGGCGGCTGCATCCCAAATGACCTTTCCTGGTTTCTTATTACCGCTCCCACCGGGAGGTACCATACCCTTCTTGGATCTGCTGTATATATCTCCGCTTTCGTAGACCTGTGCGCGCAACCCTTTGCTTCGTATTCGCACATCTGTCGATGGAGGTTCTCTTTTAGCACCGGATCGCGATCCAATCTGCGTTCGAGACACTCTAGACGACGTACCGCCATCGTGTAGCTGTTCGGGAATTCTACATTATCTACTTTACAAAACAAACTCATTTCGAAACGGTTCTAGACTCGTCGGGTTATAGTTTCCAGGATAGTTAACGCTCGTTGTTCTTCCCTAGTCATTGCACGCCTGCTTCTTCGATAGCGAAAAACTGCTTCACCGTATCGTGGAGTTCTTCGTCGCACCTGCTTGCAAGGAAATTATAAGTTTCGGTTTTACCGCTTTCTCGCGGACCGTAGACACACCAGCCCAATCTGGTTTTCACAGCTATCGGACCGGTACCATCGCCCTCTCTCACTTTAGTGGTAGCGGAGTCGCAGGTTGTCGATTTCTATGAGGATCTTAGGCTTTACGTTATGGTAGCTGCTAACCGGAATCCCCCCAAGGTGCACGTGTTTTGTCGCTGCTTCTTCCACCTCGAATCTCTGACTCGGTAGATTGAGACATTGTACCGTTCTTGCATTTGCTATCTTGTGCCCTTTGTACTGCCCTTCACCTGCGATCTCAAAGATGATGCGTTGCGATTTCTTTTCCGTGCGGGAAGTATTTCCCGTCCAGCGTAGACACAATGGCTGAGGGCTGCCTTTCAAACCCAACGATACAGCCAGATCATGTTCCATTAGTGTCAGATCTGATCCCCCATCTAAGAATGCAAAGGTATCAATGGAGACGTCGCTTCCATGTAGGGTCACGGGAATTATCCGAAACAGCGTCCACGAAGTCAGAAGATGAGGGGTCTGATTCTCTGCTACTAAATGCATTTGATGCTGGAGCCTTTGGATGCCCACTTTGAGAGTGAAGCAGCGGATGATGACGGAACTGACATCACTCGATGTCACAACTGCTACGAATCCGAGAAGTCCTGCGTCCATGACTGAATACACAATTCTGACAAAGACCCAAAGCTCGGACTCTTCTCCAACGGTCGTCGACGTGCAACGCTTCAAATGAATTACAATCGCGCATTCGATGACCAATTTTGCTGTAGTGTGCGCCGTCGAACTGTTTCGCTGCGCCGGTTGTCACATTCCTTGGCCGTACAGAACTGTCTGCTCCTTCCATCGCGTGGAAGTTTACGAACGCTTTGTTCTTCGGACGATCGCGCGGGTTGTTCCTTCTGAATTCATGTTCGAAGGCTACGTCCTGCACCACCGACGTCATGTAATCACCGAATGTTTTTAAATCGACGACTTGAAAACTACACTTATATCCTGGCCACATCATCCTTTGATCTGCGGGAAGCTTTGCAACGAGTTCCTATAGTAGTGAAGGATTCAATAAATGAGCGCATTCGTTCGCCGCTTCGATGTGCAACTCAGGACGTCCGAATCGCATACCAAGTGTCTCGATCACTTGGGGCACCGCTGCTGGTAACACCAGCCGACTACGTACTGTCTCAAGCGCAAGACCAGGCAAGGCTCGTTGCAAGCATCACCATCCGAAAAGCCACAGGCTTCTATTGTGCATCGATAGCTCGAAAACAAGATCGGCCAATCCGCTGGGTCTCCAGAGAATCGGGGAAGTTCCTTTAGCCTGGCACTACCGTGCTGCTAGCTGCTGCTGGGCTGGACCTCCTGCAGCTCGAGGGGGAATCACTTGGTCTTGATGCACATTTTCTGACAGACGAGAGGGCAGGAGAAATTTAATGATTTCAACCGGATATGTGGGAGAGTCACGCATTCTTTCATCGATTGTATTTTTATATTGACTCTTGGGCAGAGTTACTATTTGTGTTACACCCGGGCGAGTGTGAAAAACTTGCTGCAGCTCGCGGGGAACTTCAGGAAGCTGATTCCCGGATGCACGAAATGTCGCGACTGTTCACGGGAAATTTCATACATATTGGTCGTGGGGTAACATTGAGAGGTGCATTCATTTGCATTTATTAAATAATTGCTCAAGGCTTGACGCTTATCTGGGGGTTCCATGTAGCTTGGATTGTTTTCCGTTGCTGCGATTGCTTGACTTACCGCTGCCAAACTAGTATGGCTTACTGGTTCCCTCACAGGCCAGCGACGATTCATCGAGTAGATTCCACCTACTGCTTCAGCTTCGGAACCATGTTTCGATCGAATTCGTTCGTCCTCCGGAACAGTTGCTAGCGTTCGGCACGCCATGGGAATGGCGTCGCTCTACTTCTCCATGCGCGGCTGACCCGCCGCTGGATTTGGTAGCTGCTCCGTCACTATACTGCTTACTTACGGTTGTCCGACGCGTTCGCACTTTTCCGCACTGGATTGAAATCCCTCAAGTAGATTGAGGCACAGCTCCAACTGTGCTTGTAGTGCCGGCTTCAACACTGCTAGGGAAATGGTTAACATTGGAGGCGCAACCGATCAGGGTGTACCCGGTGCCGGTACCGAACGACGAATAGATGATGTTAGTGAGACACCGGAGGGAAGTGGAGTAGAAAGGTGCTTACTTGAAGTAGGTGAAATCACTTTGTTGCTTGCACTGTGCACTGAAAGACCACTGCGATGGCTGCAATTTTTTCCCCTTCCAGCACTTTGTCGATAAGTTTTTGTTGCTCATCAAGATGGCGTTGCAGCTCTATTTCCATACGTTTTCGTTCTAGCTGCTGACTTTTCTTCAGCTGGCTCAAGCAGATGGAAAGCGCCGAAGCTGCGCTTGGACGATTGGAAGCGCTCTTCTGCGAAATAACATCTACTTGAATGGAGGTGCAATCACCGCACACCCATGACCGGTTCATCACACTCGCATTCACCTTGGGGCATGTATACAGGCCCGTAGCCAGGAGTTTATTTCGGGAGGGGCTTAAAAAATTATTGCATAAGGTTTTTTTATTTCGATTATGGAGGTTTTAACCTTATGGTTATCCGCCTCTTTTTGGGATAGAAAAATTTCTAACCCTATATGTGCGGGATTGATGAACGAACCGTGATGAGCCGCGTACAAGGCAATCGTTTTACCAACTACACTTTACCCGCCCTTGCATAAAGCTTTTAGTTCTAATTACTTCATATTGTCACTAGAAACTAAACGAAATTTTGAAAAGTTCTTAATGAAAACAAAGCCAAATCTAAGACAATCCATGTTCATTGTCACAAGAAAGGCTATAGTACATCAAGGAATTATTGATGTTTAATTTGATTTTTATTATTTATTTTTATTTACAAGTTACAATTTACTCTCGTTGCAACAATGGATATTCTAGAGATTCTCAGTATTTATGCGCTAACCGAATATGACAATCCTTGACGGTGCTGAAAAACGCAAGGTGTTCTAAGCTACACGTTTGAAAGGTGTAGAAAACACTAAATCGAAATGAGTAGAAAAATATCCATAAGATGTTCGATCGAAGAGAATGTCGAAATTTGCACAAAATCTTCTGATTTAGCAAACGAATTGTAGATGGTTCAACTTCTATTTTCTTGATCTGGCGTCTTGTAACTATTACCAGTTCTAATGCATCATGCTAACATAATTTTTTGGCATACCCTAGTTAGGAAGGAGGATCTTTGGTGATCAATAGGATCAAAATATATGGGTCATTCTACGTCTGATTTACAATCAAAATTTGAATTCCTTCCAAATTTTTTTCTTGCATTCATTAGCTAAAAATAATTGACACGTATTTTTTATTTTGGCTGAACATGATTTTTTTTTCAAGTTATTAGTTTTTGAACTTTTGAAGTTTATAACATTGATCATTTTTCAATCACTTATAACTCGGAAACGATTCGATATATGGAAAAAAATATTAAATAAAAAAGTTGTGTATTCAATGAGCTTACTGAAAAAAATTGCAATTTCTTTTTGTTATATAACTTATGAAATTTGCAATTGTTTGAAACAAATTGAATTTTTTAAAGCTGGACCAATTTTTTTACTTATTATTTTCTTTAAATATTAAGAATCATGTAAAATAATTATGCAAAAATTTGGGAATGGATATCAAAATACTTTGCGAGATATTACAATTATAAACTTAAAACAAGGCAATTTTACACCAAACGCCTAGTGATAGGCCTATTGTAATTGAAATATCTCGAAAAAAAAATTCGAATTTCTTTCTGAAATTTGTACACAATCTTCTCGATATAATTATAAATTATTTGAAAAAACTAAAAAGTTTTTTTTGGCTCTACCCTGAAAAAAAAATTATTTGTTACTAATATTTGCATAATAGATAAATTATTTAACAAAAACAAATATTACAAAAAAATCCGCCTAGATCTTCCGAAAACGCAGCTTTTATTATTAATGCTTTTTCCAGAAATCTAATAGTTTCTCAGTTATCAGGGAATGAAAAATGTCCAATTCTATTAAATTTATAAAACTTTAAAAAATCACTATATTATTAAAAGTCGATATTTGTATGTATATGATTTATGGACTCCCAAACGGCCTAACCAATTGCCGTAAAAATTTATGCATAGTTGGAATTTGTTATGGAGCGTGTTTGTGTGCTATTGGTGGGGATTATCTGCCTAGAAGATGGCGCTTCCGAACAAATTGTGGTTTCCTCCTATTTCGTTGAAAGTCGCATCAACGCGCGATGGGTATTAGCTAGTATTTTATAAAGTTCAAAAACTCATAACTTGAAAAAAAAAATTATCAAATTCAGCCAAAGTAAAAAAAAAATCGTGTCTATAATTTTCAGCTAAAGAATGCAAAAAAATTGGAAGGAACTAAAATTATAGTTGTAAATCGTGGAATGACTCGCATTCTGCAAATTTAAGACTTTTTTGGGGGTATTCTAATGTTAAAAGCAAATATTTTTTTAAAGTCCCCCGAAATCAAATTTATTTTGATTACAAACCTATATTAAGAAGATTATGCGAAAATTTCAGAATGGAACTCGAAGTGTTTTACGAGATATTTCAGTTATAACAGGCCTTTACTGGGCATTTAGTGTAAAATTGCCTTGTTTTATGTTTATAATTGTAATATCTCGCAAAGAGTTCCACTGCCAAATTTTTACACAATCTTTTTAATATGATTTTAATACTTAAAGATAATAATAAACAAAAAATTTGGTCCAACCTTAAAAAAATTCAATTTGTTTCAAGTAATTGCAAATTTCATAGGTTATATAACAAAAAAAATTGTGATTTTTTTTTTGGTAAGCTTATTTGAAAACGCAACATTTTTATTTAATATTTTTGCCTTTCTCATATAGAAAGGTTATGCAATCACTCTGAAAAACGTCAACCTAATCCCGGCCCGGAGGGCCGAGTGTCATATCCCATTCGACTCAGTTCGTCGAGATCGGAAAAAGTCTGTATGTGTGTGTGTATGTATGTATGTGTGTATGTGTGTGTATGTGTGTGTGTATTTTTTTTTTTTTTTTAACAATGGAGAAGACCTTTATGTCCTAACCCAGTACACGTGCTATTGGTAGGGTCCAATCTACCGCACGGGGTGCACTGGGGGCGTGTCGGACTCGAATGGTGACCAGCCATTAATACCGACTAAACTCCATTGGGCTCCGCCATCCATCCCCAGGAACTACCTTTCGGCATTACTTCTGGGGGGATGGCCGTACTTAGCGTACGCTCTCACTCGTGCCTTACATTATCGCACACTCACTCCCATCTTGGCATGGGTAGACCATACCTTCGTCTATCATCCGCCAATTCACTCACTCTAACTCCTCGCCTGCTGCTCGGCGCTCCATGCTCTCTGCAGCCGGCAGGCAATCTGAGTGGTGGCAGTCGAAACTGCGTTCCACTTCTCTACCGCTTGGCACATCCCCTGTACAAGGGTATCAGGGGTTGTGTCCAAGCCGCAGACGCCTAGCATAGCGCCTCTTTCGACGTCGAAGCGGGGACATACGAATAGTACGTGCTCCGCAGTTTCGTCGACACCTGGGCAGTCTGGGCAGACTGGGGCCTCAGCGTGCCCAAACCTGTGGAGGTACTGTCGGAAACAGCCATGGCCTGACAGGAATTGTGTCAGATGGAAGTGAACTTCCCCATGGGGTCTTCCCACCCAGCTAGATATGTTGGGTATCAGCCGGTGGGTCCACCTACCTCTCGACGAGTTGTCCCATTCGCGTTGCCATCTGGCGACCGAGGTCACCCTGGCACGCTCACGGACTCCCCTATTGCCACGCAATTCGAAACAATCTTCGTCTTCCCGGATGACCAGCCCGACTGGCATCATACCCGCTATCACGCAGGATGCATCATGTGATACCGTGCGGTAGGCAGATATCACTCTGAGACACATCAAGCGATAGGTGCTCTCCAATTTGCGACGGTAACTGGTTACTCCCAGTGCCCTCGCCCAGGACGGTCCACCGTACCTAAGAATAGATACGGCGACACCGGCCAGTAGCCTGCGTCTACTGGCGCACACCTTGGAGCTGTTGGACATCATCCTCGATAATGCCGCAACAGCCACCGAAGCCTTCTTGCACGCATAGTCGACATGACTGCCGAAGGTCAGCTTGTCGTCTATGATGGCCCCAAGAATCTTCAGACTCCGCTTAGAAGTTATCTCAACTTCTCCCGCTTGGATAACTGCTTGTTGTGCCGACTTGCGGTTATTGACAACAACCACCTCCGTCTTGTGATGGGCGAGCTCTAGGCCTCTCGCGCTCATCCATTCCGCTACTATGCTTATCGCGTGTGTCGCCGTTAGTTCTACCTCTGAGATTGACTCCCCGTAGACCGCCAGGGTGACATCGTCGGCGAAACCGACGATTTTCACACCCGGAGGGAACTTTAGTCTCAGAACCCCGTCATACATAAGGTTCCATAGTACCGGGCCCAGGATTGAACCTTGCGGAACTCCTGCGGTAATAAGAACACTTTGCTGACCGGCATCGGTCTCGTATAATAGTACACGGTTCTGGAAGTAGCTTTCCAAGATCCGGTACAGGCCCACCGGCAGGCCAAGCCGGTGTAACGAGAGCGCGATGGCATCCCAGCTTGCGCTGTTGAATGCGTTCTTCACGTCAAGTGTCACTAACGCGCAATATCGAATGCCCCGCCTCTTCCGTTGGATCGCTATCTCGGCAGTCCTTACCACTGAGTTGATAGCGTCCACCGTGGACTTTCCCTTTCGAAAACCGAACTGATTACTTGACAGGCCCTCCATACCTTCTGCGTATGGAGTTAGCCTGTTGAGGATAATCCTCTCAAGTAATTTGCCCGTCGTGTCAATCAGACAGATTGGTCTGTACGCCGATGGGTCGCCAGGCGGCTTCCCGGCCTTCGGCAACAGTACCAGCTTCTGCCTTTTCCATCTATCCGGAAAACGGCACTCGTCAAGGCATCTCTGCATAGCCAACCTGAACATGTTCGGGTTCGCCATGATTGCTGACTTGAGAGCGCTGTTTGGAACTCCATCAGGCCCTGGAGCTTTATTCACCGCTAGAGAATTAGCAACTGCAAGTAGCTCTTCGTTCGTCACCGGGGCCACCATGTCGTCCGTACCCGCCGTGCCTTGCGGCGCTGGGGGCCAGGGACTTATGGTTCGGGACGGGAAGAGTACTTCGATAATTCTCGCCAACCGTTCTGGCGACCGTTCGGGAGGTGAGGAGCCCCCTTTGGTCTTTGCCATCACGATCCTGTAGGCATCGCCCCACGGATTCACGTTGGCCTCCTCGCACAATTTGTCAAAACACGCTCTCTTGCTGCGCTTGATGGCCTTGTTAAGGGCCGATTTCGCAGCACGAAACACTTCACGTCGTTCCACTCTACCCTCCTCAGTGCGGGCTCGCTGCATCCTACGTCTAGCTTGTAGGCAAGCTGACCGTAGGGCTGCGATCTCAGCACTCCACCAATATACCGAGCGTCTGCCATTTCTTGGCAGGGTCTTCCTCGGCATAGTGGCGTCGCACGCGCGTGATAGAACAGCTACCAGCGCATCCCCGCTTAGACTGTCGGTGTTGGCCTCCAGTCCCAGGGCCGCGGTGAAAACTTCGCTGTCGAAGTGATTGGTCTTCCACCCGCGTACCTGACAGGGATTACCCGCCCTAGAATGCTGCACACCAAAGTTGATCTTGAAGCGTATTGCTAGGTGATCACTATGGGTGTAGCCTTCGTCTACCCTCCAGTCCATGTCTGGGATCAGACTTGGACTGGCAAACGTTACGTCAATCCACGACTCGACCCCATTCCTACGGAATGTGCTAGCGGAACCATCATTGACTAGCACTGCGTCGAGTTTCGCAAGCGCCTCCAGAAGCGCTTGGCCCCTACCATTTGTATAGCGGCTGCCCCACTCCACCGCCCAAGCGTTGAAGTCACCCGCTATGACAAACGGCTTTCGTCCCACCATGTCAGACGAGAGCCTATCGATCATCTGGTTGAACTGTTCTATTGGCCACATAGGTGGGGCATAGCAGCTACAATAGAACACACCATTGATCTTGGCAATCGCGACACCCTCCGCAGAGGACTGTACTACCTCCTGGACCGGGAACCGACCCGTTGCACAGATTGCCGCCATTCCAGACCCGTCCGCCACCCAGTTGCCGTTGTCGGCAGGGACGTTGTACGGGTCGGATAGGAGGACGACATCTGTCCCCGACTCCAGTACCGACTGCCACAGTAACTGCTGAGCAGGTGCGCAGTGGTTAAGATTCAGCTGTGTGACGATTGCCATTACTTCCTCTTTCCCGCCTCCCCGAAGGGACAAGCAGGTCCGCCCATAACATGGTTGCGGCCCTGCTTCTTGCTAGCGCAGATGAGACACTTGGGTGCCCTCTCGCATTTCAGCGCCTTGTGTCCCTCCTCGCCGCAGCGACGACACAACTTGCTCCTGTCTGGGCCCTTACAGTCGTATGACTTGTGGCCTGGCTCCAGACATTTAAAACATCGGTCCACTGAAGGCGGCTGGAGTATGCTAACTGGGCATACTGACCATCCGATCTTCAACTTCCCTTTGTCGGTTACTTTCTTGGCTTCCGCGGCCGGTAACTTGAAGTAAGCTACCTGCGTGCCAAGCAACCGCTCCCTGATACGTACAGAGTTCTGATCGATCTCGACGCCGCACTGCTGCTTAACGGCCGAGACGACGTCCTCTGCGTTTGTGATCTCGTCCAGTTGCTTACACTGGAGAGTCACTTCCGCTCCCAACGACCTCACCTGAGCGCCGTTTCCCAAGACCTCTTGGGCCAACCTCCTATACGTTACTCCATTGGATTGTGATCCACGCTTCAACACCAAGATCATTTCGCCATCTTTGGTGCGTCTGACGCTTCGCACATCCTGTCCTAAATTCGAGAGGCTTTCAGCCGCCCGCATCGATTTTAGGACATCCGCATAGCTGCCCCCGTTGGTTTTCACCAACAGGGCCTCTCCTCTATCCCTCGCCTTCTTCTTAGCGGGTCGAGGTGCGTTGGACTTCCGCTCCCTGCTAACCACCTGCCATTCGCCATCTTGTACCGATGGCGCCGGCAGGCTGGTGCCAGGTCGCTCCGCAGTGCGCGCCCGATTGGCGGCTTTCGCCTTTTTTGGCTGGGAGGTCGCCTTCTCGGGACGCCGCCCTGCGGGATCCTTCGCACCCGGATCCGCACCACCCAAGCGACGTTTGGCCTTGTTGGTTGCCCGTCGTTTGGCATTGCTGCGCGTGCCTACATTAGGCCTAGGCCGCTTCGCAGTCTCCCCCTCCATTAAGCGTTTGGTGGCCGATAAGGCGAAATCTATCGCCTCCTGCGCCATCGTCGCTCCGCCATGGAAGGAGAAGGCCTCGGTTTGGATACCGCGGTCGGCCTTCTCTCTTTCCGTCCACCTCTTCATGTAGGCTACTTGTTCTTGTCTTGCGACTCGAACAGCCTGACGAAGCACCAGCAGGTTCTGTTTTAGATCCTTACTGATGTTACTCCTCCCGCTCGTAAATTCGATGATGCTATCCAGCTGCTTGGCAACTTCCTGCATCGCAGGTAGTGGTCCGCCAAGCGTGCTGGTAGTATCATCTCCTACCACCTCCATTTCACCATTGGTGCCGTTATTTGCGGCCACCTTCACTCCGCTGTCAGCCCCTGTTGGGGGAGACCTCGCCAGACCCCCTTTGGCAAAGGGGTTCAGCGCCGTAAACACTTCCGCCTCCTTATCGCATACTTTTTTATTGTTATTGCAAAGACTCATATTAAGACCCACGAGTTGCGCGAGAAAATAGGTCCGCCACGCCAGAGCTCCGCATTAACGTGGTAAGAGACACTTACTGTGGGGGGTGCCCAGGTACCCCACAGGCTCCGTTAACGATCGGGCATCATTTTCACCCCCCCGATCATTCATCCCTCGGCACGGATCGCTTCACGCCTTGGAATTGGGGTTACCCCGTTTGGTGGGCCCATATCACCGGAACGGGTGGTCCGTAGCGCTATTGTATGCCGGCAACTACACGGCCCCCCTTCCCTGTCAGCATACGACCATAGTCCCAACGAGTTGGCTACCCGAACATTCCTATGGCTACTCGTATCCCAGCCGGTTCCGCGGGGAGGTAGAGATAGGAGTTCCTGGGCAAGAGGAAGTGTGTGTGTATGTATGTGCGTATGTGTCAAATAATGTCACTCATTTTTCTCAGAGATGGCTGGACCGATTTGCCCAAACTTAGTCTGAAATGAAAGGTGCAACCTTCCCATCGGCTGCTATTGAATTTTGGATCGATCGGAATTCTGGTTCCGGAATTACGGGTTTCAGAGTGCGGCCACACAGAAATTTCTCATATAAACTATAGGAAAAATTAAAAATAGAATTTTTATTTTTGATGCTAAATGTGATCAAGGTGCATGAAACGTCGAGATTTGATGCAAACTCGAAAAAAAATTTGACGACGATTCACTTTTTTGGATTTTGGCACATTTTTGCCTTTCTCATATAGAAAGGTTATGCAATCACTCTGAAAAACGTCAACCTAATCCCGGCCAAATTTTTTTTCCGACTGGCATAGGGTTTCTGGATTTTAACAGGGGCGTAGTTGATGGATTACGGAGTGGGGTTACACCCCCCCTCTACTGTTCGCTCCCCTCCTTTAAAAATCTCCTTAAATCACCCCTCAGGCCACCACCCCATCCAGCCCTCATACCCCTCCCTTTCAACCCCGTCATCTTTAAACCACCACTATATCACAAAGCATACCAATTTAAGCTGGGGAGTCGTTCGTTCATGGGACTTTCGCCCTCTTCACATACCCACCCCCGCATGACAAAATGAGTTAGTAAGCAGATAACATTGATCTAATGCTGATTAGGCTAATGGAGTACGATATTTTTTTGTTTCAAGTGTTTCACCGTCGACACGTAGCTCATCAAGTTCGTGGCTGGCATGCCATTGTGTATAAGTGCAATGTGTACTAAGAATGTAATGGACATTTCCACGATTATGTTGAACATAAAAAGCCTCCGTGCCATAGTTTAGAGAAATGAGAAAGGCACAATTGCACCGCTAGGTGGATTAAAACAGGTTTTTTTCCATATATCGAGTCGTTTCCGAGTTATCAGTGATTGAAAAATGTTCAATTTCATAGACTTCAAAAGTTCAAAAGCGAAAAACTTGAAAAAAAATAATATTTAGCCAATCCAAAAAATACGTGTCAATTATTTTTAGCTAAAGAATGTAAGAAAACATTTTGGATGGAATTGAAATTTTGGTTGTAAAACTGACGTGGAACGACTTATGTATTTCAATGATTTAATCAACTAAAGGTAACTGCCCGGAATTTAATCTATTCAAGAAAATTGTCCACAAATCGAATGAAAATCACTTAACACTGTTACTACTATCATCTAATTTACGTAAAATTTTACTAAATGCTTCATTGCTGACAACATAACTAGAAACTATAAATGTGAACAAGCTCAATAATTTCAGCATCTCTTAATTTCGACACATAGAAGGGAATACATCGCACTTACTTCCCCTCGATTTCAATTTATTGATTCCTTTTTGCTTTTTTTCTCCGTGATGTCTTATCATCTTATTCCATAAAGACCAAAAATAAAATGAAAGACTGTAATGTAATGAAAACATGAAATCGAAACAATAATCTCACCTTATTGACTTATACACTCAACTAGTTACAACATTTTAGTCGCTCTCCGTGATAACCTACTGATGTCTGATCAATCTATCGACACGTCGTTTTCAAACTTACATAGGCATTAATTAGAAACCATCGAAAGCGACTAAAATGCTGCTGGTGGTTGCAACATTTAGTTTATTATGGTTGATTGACTAATATGTGGTTTAGCATCAATTGATCAATTGACATCCGAAGGAAAGTAAGTGTAAAATCACGTCAGTTAGCCCTACCGCTACTGTGTACGTTTCTGTATATCAACAAAATTAGTAATATACGATTCGTGGGTTGATGAACACCTCAGGAAAACCGCTGGTTTACCACTTTTTGGCTTGTTTACTTTTTCACGTTTTTCTTGCTTATTGTTCGATTTTCCAGACAAACAGTGTTTCAATACAACCCGCATTCCCCACATAAAATGAAATTGAGTGTCAATAGAAATACTATTGTATTAAAATGATGCAAAAATAAAAAAAAAACTGTTGTCTCGGCTACAACTATGTCATCAGCTAATTGAAATGTTTTTGTTTAGCACGCTTGAGTGAGATGCCTGACGTTTATATTAAGCGTACAGTGCTCTAACCTATTACAGAAATCCAATTTGCGTATGATTTAACTAAGTTTCTTTATTCAGGCCAATAGCTAGCATAAAATGAGTTTTGTTAGATGCCATCACTAGCCATAAATGTTAATTTTGGGACAGTCTTTGTACTCAGTTTTCTATGAAACTTCTAAATTTTTATTATACAATTCGTCTATTTGAGTCGGTTCAATGCATTAGCTAAATGAAGCCTTGAGTCTTTAATATATTTCCACGATGTAAACAATGAAACGCTAATGATCTCGTGCGATTGACCTGTTTACTGATTGAGAAATATTTTTCATAACCAACCGCGTCTTGGTGGCAGTTCATATCTATCTTGTACACTTCCGTATTATTATCGTGGTAACTGCCATGTCCATATTCGCGAATATCTGATTTCATTTTTGTTTTGTCCCCTTACGGGCCACCAGTGTCGACTTCCTCAATGATGATGCTGACTGTTAATTTTGAGATACTAGACGCAGTTTTTGCCGTCAATATTATATGAACAGCAGCCACAAATTTGGCGATTGTTTGTTTTTCAGGTAATCGTATTGGAGACTATGGATGTGCAAAGTTGTAATGTGTATAATGATACTATCGCATTGCGTTTTGTACGTGCAGGGTCAGCTAGGACGAAATCCTAGCTGACCCTGCCCGTCTAATTCCTAGATGTGTCCTTTATAATAAATTCCATTTTTTCCAAATGTGACCAATCTTTTAATGGCCACGGTTCAAATAAGTTAAGTTTGTTTATTGGGGCTTTAACTTCCTAGTCGTTCGCCCGCGGTTCAAGTAAGTGGTATCAGATCTTGTAGCCGAACATTGATTTTCTCATCATCCATATATATGAGAATCAACCACGTGTTACAAGTTGCAAAATGACTGGTTTCGCCTAGGCTAATTTGTTGAATAACATAAGTACTGAATGTCTGACAAGGTAGAACTCGTTAAAGGCGAAGTTCGTAAGCATAACCTCTATTTTCACCTTCAGCAAATATTTCCCATCATGAAATTCGGTTATGCAAAAATTCCGGAAGTCAATAGCCTCCACGTTTGGCTGGAGCACCACTTCTTGCTTCTGCGATTCAATCATCCGACGGATCACCCCAGCAAGAATTAAAGTAACAGTTTCTTTTGTTCTTCCGACGAGTCACACAATATGAAAGGAAGTTATCAGACTCGGCATACTGAGTAGATATCGTGACCGATGTCTTCGGTGGCTCGAAATAGCAATCTTCCTCACCATTCTCCAATTAATTTGTTGAAACCAAACAAGATACATTTTTTTACGATTTACCGAAAAACATGTTGCTTCTTCCCTCTGGCTACGTGCCTGCATGTATAGTGCCGCCATCCGTTGCATTAGTCACACTGGACCATATTGTCCACACTATCCGGACGTTGACAGGCCCCACAAGTGGAATCCTCTTGTTCTAACTCCGTTGCATCTCCAATTGGCGTCTGTTCGGCCATCTTACCACAAATTTTGAAGATTGTTGTTGTAGGGCGAAGGGAAAAAGCCATTTTGTAGCGTAAAAGTTGTATTTAGCTTAAAAGTTTGTAGCGTAAAAGTTGTATTTAGTACTTACAATTTGGTGGGCTGATCCCTTTATTTGCCCTTGATAACAATCGCGGCTTTTGGTCAAATAATATCTCCTAAATATTGCACAGTTCCCACCAAATCGAGCTGCACAGTATAAAAGTGTGATGAATCAAAAGTGTGATCAAAAGTGCAACTCCTTCGACCTGACAAATTATTGACATAGAAAAGTGTCAAAAACAAACATCTTCTTACTTTTAGTAGCTGGAAGGTTAGCATGGCTGCCAGTATCTCAGTTTTTACAATAAATTTGATGGAAAAAGTTAATTTTTTGTCGATTTAATATCATTTCATTTGGCAACCTTGAAAAAAGTGTGATAGCGAAGTGCATCAAAAATCCAACTTTCAAAGCAATAAGCAATAGTTGAAATAATCAACTTACTGTTCTTCTCTTTACAGGTTTCCAGGAGCTTCTATTCACTTCTATGCTTACTTCTGTGAGGGTCGCTTATACAGTTCGTACTTCTCTCAAAAACTTCCGGTACCATGAGAAGTAGCTAAAACTGTCAGGGAAATTATTGATATTTTTCACGTGACAACATTAATTTAAGTTTCGCTTCTAACTATTTTCAGACTGAACACTCAAAATACACACTTAATTTTTTCTGCCGAATCTCAATTTTTTCACATCTTTTACCGAAATCTCAACAGCTGAGATCTCAATAAACAATTTTTTTGCTGATATCTCAGTTAAAGTGACGTTTGATAACTGAGACTAGGAAAATATTTCACCGAAAATTAGCAAGCAAATTTCGCATTACTGAGATTTCAGTTTCCAAATTTGCTAACTATACGGCTGTTGGGAAATTACCGAACCGAGTTGAGTGAGTAGTATTGGCCTATCTCGAGTCTTTTTCAAATAATTCGAATGGTCCAATATCTCCACTGGTCGATACATGGAGTATTAAAAACAGCCAACATCATGTTTCAACTGATCTGCGTAATTCTAACTCGAACCTGAAATGACGCCATTTATTTCGACCTGGTTTGCTGGCACATAGACTCTGTACTCACTCGTAAAACGCCCGTAGCCAACAATATCATTTTCCTGCTGCTGCTTCCTGACTATTTACCACCACTCTAAGCTTATCAAAGCGAATTTTAAATATTTTTGCTCCGTTATGGCATTAAAAGTCTAGAGACTGGAGAAGTAATATAGTAGCGGTACTATAACTTTGTTTATCGGTCCAGGCGACTCACAAATAAAAGAACCACTGCTCTACTAGTCGAATAACGGTTATTTACGCGCAGACCCAAAAGAAACACAAACCAAAGCTGCGAGGAGGCGGAGAATGCAAAGGTTAATCTTGAAAACGGATAAGCAAACTTTGCCATGTACGTGGTAGAATTGCACTGCACGGATTGGGAAGATTGTTGCCAACGTGACCAAGGGCACTATAAATGTTAAGCTTTACAAAACTGAGTGCATTCAAGTACGACTTTTGCCGTTAATTTGGTCCGATTGGGCGTCATGCTACTACTCAAAGAGCGTGTGGCTAATTCTGTGGATTTTATGCCGAAAAATATAAACCCAACAACATGAACTCCGCCCGGCTGAAACATTGGGCCATGAAGAAGCATGAACTTCGGAAGACCAAAAGAGAGGCAAAGGGCGAACAGAAAATGATGAGGAAGTGGAAAAACTTAGAAAAACGTACCAGATTTGACGGAAGGCATCAATCGCAAATGTCTAGCATTTTACTAAAACTTATCCTAAAATTTAAACCGAAGCGTGTAAGTTGATATTAATACAAATACTGAATTCCAGTAAGTCGTTTGGATTCAGGGCGATAACTATAGCCGACTTACTAATAAGTCTATAACTTCGCAAAAATTACCGACTCACCCTTTAGAGGAAAATTAATGTTACCAAATGAAAAAAGTATCCTGGTAAAAGACACGAAAGGAAAAAGATTAGGGTGGTTGTCGAAATAGCGATACCCAAACCCATGTCGAATTATTTGCACGAGCGAGTGCAACAGAGGTTGATGACATCACACCATGTTCCAATCTATTGCGTCAAAACCGATCATTATCCATATTAAAAATGCACAGCAATATCAAAGTCTAGCCATATTGCTCCTGGGGCAAATGTTGCATTCCGATCGGAAACGGGCTTCATTTGGCCAAATGAGAATCATTTCAATCGGTTTTAATCGTTTGCGCCAGTTATCTCGCCAAGGTGAGAAGTCTGCTAATGGGTGATTACACTGCCAATTAAAATGAGCGGATTGTGACGCTTGCCGGAAATCACGCTCATTATGATGAGTGCAGTTCCCATCTGGAATAACCTAAATACCCCTAAATTCGCAATTTGCATTCTCTCGCTTGCCATTATCGAGGGTTTTGACAGAGGGAAAATTGTTTTTTCGCACCTGATCGGTATATCCGCAGCGATCCTGACGTTCAAAATTCTAAATCGTTTTGCCACTCGTTCATTAACTGTCTAGACACGTGCATCACGTGGGTCGTTTCATTTTTTTGATTTTTTTGACCCATTTAGTATAGTACGGAACCTAAGAAAATTTTTAGTTGTACCACTATTGCCGACAATACATTCTTTACTGCAGTTGCCTCTAATGAAACCGATGAACACCACACCAACTATTCTAATTTCTTCTAGGCTGAATGTATGGTTCCTAGCCCGGTTGTGCGTACCTGACTCACCTCAGCCAACATCGCCCCAGTCCGTCGTACGTATGCAGGTGAGCAATGGGGATTCATTCGATTAAAAAAAAATAACGCACTTCGTCACCCGCACCGTGACTGACGACGACAACGACGCACGCTGAGTGATGAGATAGATGGTGGCGCTCTGTGCTAAGCTCGTGTAGCTTGTTTTGCTCCGCTGTCGGTCGATCGGTTGGTCGGCGGCGGTGTCGGTAGCGCTTTAACGTCGTCGTATGTTTGCATATCGAAGCGCCCCAGACTCAGGTTGAGCCGAACGAATCGTTGGCGCAAATCGTTTGAGTAACTGAACCGGGATTTCGGTGCGACACATAAGCTTTTAATCCCAAGTTTATTTTTCACTTCAAAATCCGCCACCGCCGCCCGCTTTACCGGCTAATATTCTGTTGTTTGTTTCCCCTTCCCCTGCCATGCCATGCCATGCCTCGTTCAGTTGGGCTTGGCCTCACTCAAAGGAAGCTCTTCACATTGACCGTAGGTAGGCACGTTTGCACTCTGGGCGCGCCCTGCGTCGCGTGAGTTTGGGTCACTTTCGGGCACGATTTGGTGGCGGATTATGGCCTGCGCTGACGAAGTTCGAGGTTTAACCCGCAGCTGGATGCGATAAAGAAAGTACACGGTTTACTCAGTGGCTGAGAAAAGTGAGATTAGGACTAAATCCAATTTAATTCACCAGGGCATGTGACTTTGAACTTTTTTGCCCGAGACAGTGTGACGGATTTGAGCGTTTTGCGCGATAGCCTTTGTTTGGCTGCTATCTTTCCAGGTGGGAACGCGTCTACGCCTACGTTGAACTCGCGCCAGTCGGATAGCTGCGGAAAGAGATTTCAACGCGTAGGTGGTAGGAAAAATCGAACCGAAGTGATCGGAAGATAAATACTACTACCAGGCGCCATCCGGTCAGTTTCGAATCAACACCGGCTGCAAATGACACCTCAAACAGACAACATTTCATCGAATGATGCGCAATTGTACAAACATTCCGTGAGCTTTCCCCATCTCGGTAAGCTGTTCAGTCGTATAAATAATAACATCAACAATGGCGTGTTCATGACGAATGCTTCCCTTGATAGGTTCGATTTGTATTTCTCTCGCCAAATCGAGTAAACAAACATTCCTCCTGCCGTTTACGTACGATAGAACCAGTGAGTTTAAACGCGTTGGAGAGTGAAAGGAAGGCAAATTATATTCATTTTTTGAAAATGAAAGTGAAAGTGGTAAAAAGTAATAGAAAGGAAAAAATAAAAAGTAAATAGTAAATAGTAAACAGTAAACAGTAAACAGTAAACAGTAAACAGTAAATAGTAAACAGTAAACAGTAAACAGTAAATAGTAAACAGTAAACAGTAAACAGTAAACAGTAAACAGTAAACAGTAAATAGTAAACAGTAAACAGTAAACAGTAAACAGTAAACAGTAAACAGTAAACAGTAAACAGTAAACAGTAAACAGTAAACAGTAAACAGTAAACAGTAAACAGTAAACAGTAAACAGTAAACAGTAAACAGCAAACAGTAAACAGTAAACAGTAAACAGTAAACAGTAAACAGTAAACAGTAAACAGTAAACAGTAAACAGTAAACAGTAAACAGTAAACAGTAAACAGTAAACAGTAAACAGTAAACAGTAAACAGTAAACAGTAAACAGTAAACAGTAAACAGTAAACAGTAAACAGTAAACAGTAAACAGTAAACAGTAAACAGTAAACAGTAAACAGTAAACAGTAAACAGTAAACAGTAAACAGTAAACAGTAAACAGTAAACAGTAAACAGTAAACAGTAAACAGTAAACAGTAAACAGTAAACAGTAAACAGTAAACAGTAAACAGTAAACAGTAAACAGTAAACAGTAAACAGTAAACAGTAAACAGTAAACAGTAAACAGTAAACAGTAAACAGTAAACAGTAAACAGTAAACAGTAAACAGTAAACAGTAAACAGTAAACAGTAAACAGTAAACAGTAAACAGTAAACAGTAAACAGTAAACAGTAAACAGAAAACAGTAAACAGAAAACAGTAAACAGTAAACAGTAAACAGTAAACAGTAAACAGTAAACAGTAAACAGTAAACAGTAAACAGTAAACAGTAAACAGTAAACAGTAAACAGTAAACAGTAAACAGTAAACAGTAAACAGTAAACAGTAAACAGTAAACAGTAAACAGTAAACAGTAAACAGTAAACAGTAAACAGTAAACAGTAAACAGTAAACAGTAAACAGTAAACAGTAAACAGTAAACAGTAAACAGTAAACAGTAAACAGTAAACAGTAAACAGTAAACAGTAAACAGTAAACAGTAAACAGTAAACAGTAAACAGTAAACAGTAAACAGTAAACAGTAAACAGTAAACAGTAAACAGTAAACAGTAAACAGTAAACAGTAAACAGTAAACAGTAAACAGTAAACAGTAAACAGTAAACAGTAAACAGTAAACAGTAAACAGTAAACAGTAAACAGTAAACAGTAAACAGTAAACAGTAAACAGTAAACAGTAAACAGTAAACAGTAAACAGTAAACAGTAAACAGTAAACAGTAAACAGTAAACAGTAAACAGTAAACAGTAAACAGTAAACAGTAAACAGTAAACAGTAAACAGTAAACAGTAAACAGTAAACAGTAAACAGTAAACAGTAAACAGTAAACAGTAAACAGTAAACAGTAAACAGTAAACAGTAAACAGTAAACAGTAAACAGTAAACAGTAAACAGTAAACAGTAAACAGTAAACAGTAAACAGTAAACAGTAAACAGTAAACAGTAAACAGTAAACAGTAAACAGTAAACAGTAAACAGTAAACAATAAACAGTAAACAGTAAACAGTAAACAGTAAACCTTAAAAATTAAAAAATAAGATGTAAAAAGTAAACAGTAAAAAGTAAAAAATAAGAAGTAAAAAGTAAACAGTAAAAAGTAAAAAGCAAAAAGTAAAGAGTAAAAACTAAAAAAGTAAAAAGTTAAAAGGTTAAAAAGTAAAAAAGTAAAAAAGTAAAAAAAGTAAAAAAGTAAGAAAGTAAAAAAGTAAAAAAGTAAAAAAGTAAAAAAGTAAAAAAGTAAAAAAGTAAAAAAGTAAAAAAGTAAAAAAGTAAAAAAGTAAAAAAGTAAAAAAGTAAAAAAGTAAAAAAGTAAAAAAGTAAAAAAGTAAAAAAGTAAAAAAGTAAAAAAGTAAAAAAGTAAAAAAGTAAAAAAGTAAAAAAGTAAAAAAGTAAAAAAGTAAAAAAGTAAAAAAGTAAAAAAGTAAAAAAGTAAAAAAGTAAAAAAGTAAAAAAGTAAAAAAGTAAAAAAGTAAAAAAGTAAAAAAGTAAAAAGTAAAAAAGTAAAAAAGTAAAAAAGTAAAAAAGTAAAAAAGTAAAAAAGTAAAAAAGTAAAAAAGTAAAAAAGTAAAAAAGTAAAAAAGTAAAAAAGTAAAAAAGTAAAAAAGTAAAAAAGTAAAAAAGTAAAAAAGTAAAAAAGTAAAAAAGTAAAAAAGTAAAAAAGTAAAAAAGTAAAAAAGTAAAAAAATAAAAAAGTAAAAAAAGTAAAAAAGCAAAAAGTAAAAAAGTAAAAAAGTAAAAAAGTAAAAAAGTAAAAAAGTAAAAAAGTAAAAAAGTAAAAAAGTAAAAAAGTAAAAAAGTAAAAAAGTAAAAAAGTAAAAAAGTAAAAAAGTAAAAAAGTAAAAAAGTAAAAAAGTAAAAAAGTAAAAAAGTAAAAAAGTAAAAAAGTAAAAAAGTAAAAAAGTAAAAAAGTAAAAAAGTAAAAAAGTAAAAAAGTAAAAAAGTAAAAAAGTAAAAAAGTAAAAAAGTAAAAAAGTAAAAAAGTAAAAAAGTAAAAAAGTAAAAAAGTAAAAAAGTAAAAAAATAAAAAAAATAAAAAAGTAAAAAAGTGAGAAAGTAAAAAAGTAAAAAAGTAAAAAAGTAAAAAAGTAAAAAAGTAAGAAAGTAAAAAAGTATAAAAGCAAAAAGCAAAAAGTAAAAAAGTAAAAATGTAAAAATGTAAAAAAGTAAAAAAGTAAAAAAGTAAAAAACTAAAAAAATAAAAAAATAAAAAAATAAAAAAGTAAAAAGGTAAAAAGGTAAAAAGGTAAAAAAGTAAAAAAGTAAAAAAGTAAAAAAGTAAAAAAGTAAAAAAGTAAAAAAGTAAAAAAGTAAAAAAGTAAAAAAGTAAAAAAGTAAAAAAGTAAAAAAGTAAAAAAGTAAAAAAGTAAAAAAGTAAAAAAGTAAAAAAGTAAAAACGTAAAAAAGTAAAAAAGTAAAAAAGTGAAAAAGTAAAAAAGAAAAAAAGTAAAAAAGCAAAAAGTAAAAATGTAAAAAAGTAAAAAACTAAAAAAATAAAAAAGTAAAAAGGTAAAAAAGTAAAAAAGTAAAAAAGTAAAAAAGTAAAAAAGTAAAAAAGTAAAAAAGTAAAAAAGTAAAAAAGTAAAAAAGTAAAAAAGTTAAAAAGTAAAAAAGTAAAAAAGTAAAAAAGTAAAAAAGTAAAAAAGTAAAAAAGTAAAAAAGTAAAAAAGTAAAAAAGTAAAAAAGTAAAAAAGTAAAAAAGTAAAAAAGTAAAAAAGTAAAAAAGTAAAAAAGTAAAAAAGTAAAAAAGTAAAAAAGTAAAAAAGTAAAAAAGTAAAAAAGTAAAAAAGTAAAAAAGTAAAAAAGTAAAAAAGTAAAAAAGTAAAAAAGTAAAAAAGTAAAAAAGTAAAAAAGTAAAAAAGTAAAAAAGTAAAAAAGTAAAAAAGTAAAAAAGTAAAAAAGTAAAAAAGTAAAAAAGTAAAAAAGTAAAAAAGTAAAAAAGTAAAAAAGTAAAAAAGTAAAAAAGTAAAAAAGTAAAAAAGTAAAAAAGTAAAAAAGTAAAAAAGTAAAAAAGTAAAAAAGTAAAAAAGTAAAAAAGTAAAAAAGTAAAAAAGTAAAATAGTAAAAAAGTAAAAAAGTAAAAAAGTAAAAAAGTAAAAAAGTAAAAAAGTAAAAAAGTAAAAAAGTAAAAAAGTAAAAAAGTAAAAAAGTAAAAAAGTAAAAAAGTAAAAAAGTAAAAAAGTAAAAAAGTAAAATAGTAAAAAAGTAAAAAAGTAAAAAAGTAAAAAAGTAAAAAAGTAAAAAAGTAAAAAAGTAAAAAAGTAAAAAAGTAAAAAAGTGAAAATGTAAAAAAGTAAAAAAGAAAAAAAGTAAAAAAGTAAAAAATTAAAAAATAAAAAGGTAAAAACTAAAAAGTAAAACGTAACAAGTAACAAGTAACAAGTAACAAGTAACAAGTAACAAGTAACAAGTAACAAGTAACAAGTAACAAGTAACAAGTAACAAGTAACAAGTAACAAGTAACAAGTAACAAGTAACAAGTAACAAGTAACAAGTAACAAGTAACAAGTAACAAGTAACAAGTAACAAGTAACAAGTAACAAGTAACAAGTAACAAGTAACAAGTAACAAGTAACAAGTAACAAGTAACAAGTAACAAGTAACAAGTAACAAGTAACAAGTAACAAGTAACAAGTAACAAGTAACAAGTAACAAGTAACAAGTAACAAGTAACAAGTAACAAGTAACAAGTAACAAGTAACAAGTAACAAGTAACAAGTAACAAGTAACAAGTAACAAGTAGCAAGTAACAAGTAACAAGTAACAAGTAACAAGTAACAAGTAACAAGTAACAAGTAACAAGTAATAAACAAATAAACAAACAAGTAACAAGTAAAAATTAAAAGTCAAAAGACAAAAGCCAAAGTCAAAAGTCGAAACTCAAAAGTCAAAATTCAAAAGTCAAAAGTGAAAAATGAAAAGTAAAAAGTAATAAGTGAAAAGTAAAAAAATCAAAAGCAAAAAGTCAAAAATAAAAGTAAAAAGGAAAAACTAAATGCAAGAAAAGAAATAAAAAGTAAAAAATAAAAAATAAAAAGTATAAAGAAAATACAAAAAAGTATGAAGTAAGAAGTACAATGTAACAAGTCAATTCACAATTCATAAGTCAAAAATCAAAAGTCAATATGCACTACTTCAAAAAAATATTGTTTAAAAATCGCCATTTGCACAGCAAAACTATATGATAATTAGATTTAGGGAATTATTTCCACTGTGTGAACATTTATTGGTGAAATTTTTCAAGAAACAAAACAATTGTTTGAAAAATGCGATTACAAATAAATATTTTGAGATTTTCATTTGTTACGGAAATCTTGAAAATAGGGGAAACTGTAATTGCATTATGAAGAAGCTATCAATAAAAAAGTATTTTTAACTACAACTTCAAGTATGCTTTTAAATTTCATGGGTTTGGCCAAATATAAATTTAATTTTAATACAATATGCAACTAAATGTCATTTCAAAGCAAAAAATCTTCCAAAATATTTTTATTTAGTTTCAAAAAAAATATTATGTAGTGAAAATACGCCCTTTTCATAAGTCACCCACAACTATTAAACGTGTTTTTTAAATTCATTGAATTTGCAACAACTTTAAATAATTTACTTATAGAATGTTCCTCAAAAGGTTACTTCAATTCAAAGTACTCATGAAAAATTGTCCAAGTTGCATTGAAACCTCAACCTTTCTTAAGCTATTCACGCTTCTTCATCAAGAACAATATGTCTTTAAAATAAACATGAAATTACCTGTGAATACTCAGTTACTCAGACTGTATGCGACTGTATTGATATCCTTTCTTCAATAAAAATACACAACAGTAACGTGACATTTCATTGAAATCAGAAAAAAATATTTTCTTCAAAGAAACAATATTTTGAACATTTCCTAGTTCTCCAAGTTTCAACGTAGGTCTGTGTTCAGTTAAGTCCAACGAAAAAGACTACTTCAATTTCGTCGGGCAACATAGTGAGTTTCGAGGTTGCCTGACGAAATTGAAGTAGTCTTTTTCGTTGGACTTAATGTATTGCGTTACGTGACAAACGTATTAAAGTGTTAATAAAACGAAAACCGTTCATGATAGAAAAAAAACTCCGTGTAGAAAAGATTAGGGTTTAGGGATCTTATTAATGTGATAGAGTCTGATTTTATCGTTTTTGCAGACTTTTCTTTTTAAATACGCGTAAACGTGTAACGGGACAGACAACATCGCCATCCCATGTGCGTATTTTACATTACTGTCCCCATATGACAAGCACCATATGCTAAAACGAATTACGATGCGCTCGCTTCTGGTTTAGCCTTATCGTTCCTCTTCGTTACGATGCCCAGTGTCAAACACATCTATCAGAAAATAACAACATGCAGTGAGGACGTTTCTTCATTGAATACCGACACATCTATGGTGCGCGGTTATTGTAAATACTCCAGCGGACACTCACACGCTGCACCGATAGTGGGTATTGCGATAAGTTTCCCACCAAGGAACTATGTGCCATCCTTGTTTACGCGAAGGGCAGATTTCTCACGCTTTCGATTAAACAGAATCAACCTCTCATGAAAATACTCGTAATCTACCCCTCAATAAGATGGTATTTTTGCTGATATTTACTCACGTGCATTTAAGATATTTTTTGGCGAAACTACGATGTAGAAAAAGGGTGAGTGGCTATCTCGTTCTTTTATAAAACAAGGATAGTGAATGAGGTCTATTGTTAATGATTGTAGATATTACCGATGGGGTTTATCAACAGTCGATGGCGTTCTTGTTGAGATTGGTCAATCAAATGGTTGTTTTTTAAGTTGAAAGCTCTTCTATATTTTAATTTGAAAATAATACAAATATCATGGATAAATATATCCCCTTCTAGGAAAAACTGGATCAATCAATTTGTGCATGATGGGTCCTAAGCCAAAAAACACGAGTTCGTTTTAGCTTTTGCATCAGCAAACTAGAGCTTCTGGGTTTGCTTCACGAGACATCACTCGGGATAAGCCTTTTTGCATGTGTGTTTCATTTTTCAGTGAAAAAGTAGCATTAATTTATAAAAATAATTATAATGGGTGGAGTTATGGTGTTTCCCCGGAAACCCTTTCTAATTTAAGAGTCTTGTGGTGGTCACGATGCAAGTCCAACAAATTAACCAAAAACTAAAGAAAAAATCCGTTAGTATAGTAGTTTTCTTCGTATCTTAATTATTAGTTGAATAAATAAAAAAAATCCTGCGTCCGTTTTTCCCAAAAAAATCGATGCTTTGAACTCTAATAATTGCATTAAAAATTATGATCTGCAAAACAAAAATTTATGCACAAAAAAGATTCGTTTAGGAAAAAGAATAACTAATTTCGAACAATTGAAAGAGAAAAAAATAAGGAGATCGGTTGAGTACTTTTTTGACAATCATTACCACGGAAAACTCATTTTGAAAAGACAACATTTCGAGACATTCCAGTTTAAAATTTCACGTTACCATTATTCTTGGTAGAGGCGCGCTTCGAAGCGCTGTAACTTTCAATCTATTGTTCGGGTTTCTATGAAAATATAAGTAAATATGCTCAAGGAGTTGTTGGTTTTTTGGAAAAGAAAATCGTATGTAAGAAGAAATGCTGCAAAATGCTCAGCAACTTCAATTGTGCCCACATTGCATTGTCTGTAAGATCTATTCCACGTTCTCTCAATTTGTTGTCTTGCGATGTAGAACTCAAAGTAGAACCTTTCAGCAATTCCACAAAAAAATTATACGATTTTTAAGAATTTCATAATGTTTATTAGAATTGTTACTTACCTGTATTTTGTATTTCGTGGATGCCGCTTTCCACGTTAGACTGGCCTAAAAACTGTGATTTTTCAAATATCGAATTTTTCAAAAAATTTAGCCGAATTTTATTGTTGATAACTCAAGTTAAAAATATTTAAGTTTAGTATCAAAAAATGGGAAACTTTAAAATTATTCAAACTTGTATTAAAAATGCACATTAAGGTGAAGATATGTGGAAGCCAGTAACGCACGCTTGTTGCGAGGCACCGACTCGCTTGTTTACATTGAAAAAAAAATGGAATTCAAAGTGAAAATTCAAATGCACAAATGAGAGTTTTCATATATTTTCCTTCGGTCATCTGCACAGTGGCAGAAAATCTGAAGTTTTGTTAGTAAACGATTAAAGTTTTGCGGGTATTTTTGCAGTGGTGTGTGATTAAAGTGCATTTGAAAATGTGCTATAAAATTTAGAAGAAGAAAAAGGGAAAATATACTTTTGCATATAAAATATTTAAAATAATCCATAAAGAATTGTAAAACGATCCATAAAAAAGTTGTCCATGTTCCATAAAACAAAACTGAAAATCCATAAAACAGTGTGAATGATTCATAAAAAAGGGTGATTTGATCCATAGAATATGTAAAATTAAACCATAAAATGGTCGCAAAAGAGCACTAAAATTGTAATAAACGAGCAATTAAAATCAACCAATACCCCATAAAAATATTGGAAATGTTCCATAAAATGATGCATTCTGCGCCATAAATTAACTGACATTGATCCATAGAATATTACCAATGTACATTAAAACACGTCGATATGTTCCATAATATGGACAAAAATGTTCCACGGTATTACAAAATGGAGCAATAAAATGTCAGAAAAAGTTCCAAAAATTTGATAAAAATGTTTGCCAAATAATTTTTCTTGGTCCATAGAAGATGTAAAAATAAACATTAGAAATGATTCATGTATCGAACGTTAAATTATGGTTCATGGATATTTACAAAACGATCCATATGAAAAGAAAATGTAAAACGATCCATTAATATGTGCTTATGCACTAGAAAAATTAAATGTAATGAATTCATGCGAAATTTTATGGTAAACTGAAAAAATAAGTTGTGCTTAATAATACTCATAACAGTGACAGTGTTTTAACAAGTGAGCTTATACTGGGGCCTAGTGTGATACGCCTTGGCCGCATATTCGAGGCCAAGGATCCGAAGCGACGCAAAGCCGCTGAGGATCCGTTGGACGAGGCATTGATTAACCCGTAGCTTGAATTGCAAGCGATCGTGTGGTCCTCTCGTTTGCCCGGTTTACTTAAACATAGGGGCTATAGCTAGTTGAAAGCCGACTGAGCGGCAGCGAAGTCGGACAGTGCACTAGAAAGTGATGTGGCGTAGCCACATTAGTCAGTGTTCGTGTATAAAGTGTCCGTTTTCGCTTCAGATAGTTGGTATTTGCGACTCATGCCAGCCTATGTCAGTGGTCTAATAACTCTCAGCGCGCTAATATCATAGATACCCTGCCGTTTAAAGAGTTGCCATAATGATTTCAGGTTAGCTAAGGTCAGTTACCTGACTAGTGGGATACGGAAGCTGAAGTTTAACTATAATGTATGCATTGTTTGTTGTAGTTTGACATTACAACCAAATGTAATAAACTTTATTATTAGTTCGAATAGCAAATATTTCTCATGAATTCATTAAATTTAATTTTTCTGGTGCTTAAGCACATATTAATGGATCGTTTTACATTTTCTTTTCTTATGGATCGTTTTGTAAATATCCATGAACCATAATTTAACGTTCGATATATGAATCATTTCTAATGTTTATTTTTACATCTTCTATGGACCAAGAAAAATTATTTAGCAAACATTTTTATCAAATTTTTGGAACTTTTTCTGACATTTTATTGCTCCATTCTGTAACACCGTGGAACATTTTTGTCAATATTATGGAACATATCGACGTGTTATAATGTACATTGGTAATATTCTATGGATCAATGTCAGTTAATTTATGGCGCAAAATGTATCATTTTATGGAACATTTCCAATATTTTTATGGGGTATTGGTTGATTTTAATTGCTCGTTTATTACTATTTATTTATTTATTACAGATGGCTTCCGTCAAAAACTCGGATTGATTGTATTGGAAAATGTTCTAGCTTCCTCAAGTAGCAGTTTCGTGGAACACCGGCAAGGCTAGTGTGTTGAAAAACGTATTTTTATATTTGCTCATGTCAGCTGTATGGTTAGGCAGAGTGGAGGGGTGTGTGTGGCGTAGGAGCTATGTTATGGCTCACTTGTATAATGTCCTTAATTGGCTTTTATCGAAGACCCCATCTCTTAAAAGCCCCATATCTTCGGTTACAAGTGCGTGCGGTGAATAAATTTGATTGCGTCCTGATTGCTGGAGTTTTCCGCAACTTTAAGCGTATAATCCATTGTACTTTTACTGCGGCTTCCGAATTAGGTCTCAGATTTGATATAAATCGGAAATGTTCCGGATCTTCAAAGCCCTTCTCCGGCCACAGTTGCGTGCGGTGAACAAATTTGATTGCATCTTATTTCCTATAAAATTACGCAACTTTTGGTGTATAATTGTCATAATTTTACAGCGGCTTCCAATTAATTGCCTTCTTGGTCGGATTTCTTCCACTGTGCACAGGAGGAACCTGCAAGGACACCCACAGAAAATCAAGGGATCTCTCCAAAGATGGGAAGACAGGGAGAGCAGAATAGGGCAAAGGGTCGTCTCGCGACTCCGTGTAGGGCACAACAAAATCACCCACGCCCACACTATCTCACGAGCAATTCCCCCACTATGTTCCACATGCAACAGCAGGTTGACATATACAATCAACATATAATATAATAATCAACATATAATATAATAACACATAATTGTCAACTACCCCGCCTACGAGGACCTTCGTCGACAACACATCCATAAAGGATACTTTTGGAAATGATGCGTCACGAGAGGAGAAACTACTGGCATTCTTAAAAAACGCCAACCTGTTCGCAGACATCTGACCCGGAACCTGGTGCGAATCTCGCGCAATGTCTTCCGACTTGACATAGACGTCCCTAACTGTAACAAACGAAATAGACTAAGAGGATTCAGGCTCGATGAGAGGAGGGAGGGGGGGGGGGGGTTAGCCAGGGCAATTGCCCTGGGGCCCGGGTCGTATTTGGGGGCCCGCGTTTTTACCCGGTAGATGGGCGAACACGCCCGGTATTCATAGAAGAGCAATAAAATATCAATAATAATTTCTTTGTAATCATTCGTCTTATAAAATTGTTATATGATGGAAGCGTATAAAAACGGGAAACTTTATTTGATAGTTGACATTTGTTAAAACAAACGTTCTTAAGGGAATTGTCTACTTTGAGTACAAGTTAAAAAAAGCGAGTTTTATTACTTGAATCGACGGAAACACTACGAAATATTGAGAAGCCAATTCAAAGTATGTTCAAAGAAAGCAATAGAGCGTCAAACAGGAATGCGAGCGCACGGACAAACGCATCCGTCCTCTTCTACGTTCGCTTCTTTGCTGGTTGCGCTGGTTGTTGGCGTGGAGATACTGGGCGTGATTGCTGTTGAGTGAATATTTGGTCCTGTGAGATCCGTAGATATTGATTTTGTAGCCGTTTGTGGTTTGGCATAAGGTAACGGTGTACTGTTTACGGTTATAGCAGGTGGGCTTATTGTTCTTTTGCACAAAGTTTTCCGTGGTGCAGTGTCTTTTTGCAGAATTCGTGCATAGGAATCTTCCATGGGTGCATAATCATTAATCAGTGTTGTCTAATGAAACGTCCCATTTTCGGTTGATCCGCGTAAGATGGTTACGTATGAATGAGTTGGTTTGTACGGAAGCATTCTCACCATAAGAACAACGTTAGGGACAACCGTAAAAATGCGAAGTTTCAGCTGTTATGAAAACCACTTCTCCGTATCTTGACATAAATTTGTTAATCACGATGTCAGGGGTGTGTGGAGATAATTCATGTAAGCGTATCTCTCTAGAGCCCTTGCATATATATACGGGGATGATGTTGTTAACGTGGCAGCTTTCATTGGTGTGCTGCACGTTGTTCACAATCTGCACGTTTAGTAATTGTTTCACTTCCCGAGTAGCTGATCTTAGAGGACATTTCCAAAAATCAATAGCAACTCAATTCGTCTGCAGTCATTTTAACCGTGTATCTATAGCGGAACGATTTTTAGTTTCTACTCTGGGCGAGATGAGAAGGTAGACTGACCTTAACTAACCGTTGAATAAAAAGGTTAATTTTTATATTTTTGTATTGTTATACTACTAGTATTTTCCCTCTAAAAATGCATTGTGTTGAGATAGAACGGTGATTTTGGGCCTCGCCAAAGAACCTAATTGTAATGCGCGAAATAAAGAAATCAAGAAGTAAGTTCACAATGTCAATGTCCCCCTTCTTGTACCTTTCTGTTTTCCTTTTACTCACTATGACATGAATAAATTTTCCAGTTTTTCCTTGAAAAAGGCCATCAAAAACGGCCGAAACGTCGAGCACTCTATAAATATATCGTTTGCTTAAGTATAATAGACTGAGAAAGCCGTAAATATCAGTGAATGTTCCGTAACCAGTCGTCAAACATCTAATTAAAGAAATCAAATCAGTTCAGGTCATCCGACAGCAGCAGTACTCAATTGCCTACTGTACACACAGTTGTTTTATTTGCGTCTGATTACTGTGTTCTGTGTCTATATTGTTGTCGCGACCCACATATTCTCACAGCTTACTTATGTAAATTGGAAATCTTTTTGATAATTTTAAAGGAGAATTTTGAGTAGCAGCTGCATCTGCTACTTTCTCATTTTGCTTACAACAAAAGCCAAAAACTGCTCCACCGCTACCAGCAAATAAATCAATCCATGTGTCGCTTTGTCTGCACAGTAGAAGCAAAATATTATGTTCCAAGCTACTGTACCAAAAAAAGGAGTGACGATTACAAGCAGAAAGTGGCCTTTTGCGGTCAAAATATATTCCTATTTACTTTTCGAGACATTCTTTAAGATCTATTGTTAAAAGTACAAATGGAGCAAAAGATGGCCAATGTTTTACCATACAATTTCACCATGTTAGACATAGCGTGTTGATTATGTTCCAGACTATCAATGGAACAGAAGCGTTTGTTTCGCGAAACGAAATATATCCGCTCACTGTTAAAATACAAATTCTAAATCCCTCCGTGGGTTGGAGATATTACTCCTGCTATTGTAGCACCTGCACATCCTATTTTCTTTACCCCTAACCTTACCATTCCCCCAATCCTTCCCATCAGGGAAATGATGAAAAAACGATTCATGGCAAAGCACAGATCTCCGATCTACATGGGGAAGGTGCCATTTGAGCCACACGCTACTGATTTCTGAATACCTACAAATTTAAAAACTTGTAACTATGGCATTTTTACCCTATTTGGATACCGCGGAATAAGACGCTATCGAAATTCGCCTGTCTGGCACGCTATCTGTAGATGTGGCAATATGAGTCAACCGGAGTCTAATAGAAACCACGGACTCACAAGATTCCCATGGCTGAAGAGATACTAACTCATACTGAACTAGAGAACTTATGTTTAAAAGGGCCCGGCAGTAATACAAGCCTTGGGGCCCGACGCGGCTCTCGACGGCCCTAAGAGGATTCATAGACGGTTACAATCGGATTTTTTACTCGTAGTAACGTGACAATATGATTTGGTTCGTAAAAGAGTAACTGATTCGCGGTATCTTGTTTTGTGAACTGTATCACGAACACGATTTGTAGCTCTATAATGAATTCTTGGTCCTCAGCACAGTTTTCGTTTATTTGTAAGTCTTGTGACCAAAACGCCATCTTAAAATGCAGAAAAAAGCGGTTGTAATTCTCATTCCCAACAACGAATTATTTGTGAATTTAGTATGATCCACAAAAGTCCTATTTAGTCATAACATATGCTGAGTTCTTGATAATCGAAAACACATAAACCATTCAGCATTCTGCCAAATAATATACGCAGTATTTTATCAGTAGTGTGCATTTTGCAAGAGCAAGCAGAAGAGCATTGGAGATGTTTCCAATCAAACAGAATGTATTTTTCGCCAATGTGGTACTTCTAACGCCCCACAAGTGATACCTCCAAATGATAGTTTGCAGCACAGATCAACCGATAAGGTAACACCAATTAAAAACGCAATTCGGAACGAAACGAATTATTCCCGTGTCTTGATTGCAGGTTGCTCCTTCCCAGCAAATTGAGCAGCACATCATTTACCTTCCTTCCTTGCTTCACTCGATCAAAAACGCTCGAGCACATTGATTTCCGAGGTGCGCATACCCGGCTGAATTCACCATTACGAACATACGTACATACAATTTCTTCCTCGTTCAGCCCCGCAAATTTGCACCTGGCTATCGCCATCACCTCCGCCAACATTCGCCAACCCATCGCCACACTATTCGCGACTGTCGAAGGGAACTTGTCGTCGCGCCTTTCGACGATCTACGCCGCCGCCGCGAAGAGTCAATATCTGTTGGATTATGGTAACGAATCAATAAATAATAATCACCGCGCACCGTGTATCGAACGCAGGATGGAATCCGGACCAGGGAGAGCAACGGTGCGGAGAGCCAAGTTGTGAAACCTTTTTATAGCAAATTGTTAAATTATAAAAAGATAAGATAAATAGTGAAGAGTTTATTTATTGCATCGTGGGTGTGGCTTTTTTCGCGCGCTCCCTGTCTCTCCCGAGTAGACGCAGGCGTGAAGGGTTTTTTTTCTGTTGTTCAGCAGCCATTTCAGGGCACGTCTCGCACGAACCAACGGCAACCGTCTGCGCCTGCCAGTTCTAGTGCCGACGACGACTGCGGCTGGGTTCAGCGCGAGGAAAGGTACCTCCGATGGTGTGGTGCTGGTAGTTCTTTACTCACTGCTGTTCAGACCATTTTCGTACACCATTTCGCGGTATGATTTATGAGCTGATACCACCGTTCGCGATTATTGTGGTCTCTACAGTCGATAAACATGCAATATCTCGGCGTAATTTTATGTACTAACAACATTCAATTAAGTTTCGACGGGCATAAAGATTATGATAATGATGTTAAAATAACTACCAACTTGGAACTAACTGCCGATGGCGCTGCAATTCTCGAAAACGTGCAACCGATGCATGTATAGGAATCCTTCGTGTTTTCCTACATCCACACATGCAGAGTCCGATTGCGGGTTAGTTTGAGGTTCTACGACGAATCTCGCACGACACCTATTTATATTTTTTTCCGAGCGGGTTTTATTTGCGTTCACCAATCATCAAACTGATAACCGCCGGACGAAGCTTCTGCAACAAAATGGCTTCCCAAATATGCAGAAGATATGCGCTGAGTCCATTAAGCATTCATTTTTTTCGTAGCTCAGAATCAAGAAGGTGACTGATTGAATCTAATTTGCATTCCCTCATTTATACAGACGGATCACAAAAAGTGATGTGAAAGGGAATTGTTTAGGGTTACTAGTTATTTCTTTTGAAATGAGCAAATCCGCACTTTGGCATGTGAAGCAAAAGGGTGGAAGGCTTCCTTCCTACTTCCTCGATATTTGCACAACAACAGATCCGAAGATGATCGGGATGTACCCCTAGTGAAATATCCTTGAGATATTAGAGAAGCGTAAACATAAAATTTACATTTGAATACTCGAAAGGGTGAGGAACCGAAAGGGTTGTGATCATTTGTTGCTTTTTTGCTCGTTGTGGAAAGACGTTGTCGCTATTGCTTCGCTAAGCCGTAATGGAAGTGGTCATTGCGTAGAGAATAGAAATAATAATATACACGCAAAATTCACTTTTCATTAAAGGCGGATTCAGCTAGCACACCTTCATGACAAAATAGTGTCGAATTTTGAAATCTTAGTTTTCAAAAACGATTCGTATTCAGTGTTTGGCGTACAATTGGAAAAAGCTCGCCATCCTTGAATGTAATCTTTATTTTTTTTTTCTCTACTAATCTTCGGGGAGTACATTTCGCCAGTGATCTTTTTTTACTACAAACAGCTCGTGATGATTCGTTTTGTGTTGTTCCTACTGGTCAATCTGAAGGGTTTTACTATAGTAGATCTGGTAGCGATCTAAACTCAAAAAGCATTTTCAATAGTGCCAATGTACAATAGTGTTATTTCCCGTGCAGAGTCAAACATCAAAATTACTGAAAAACGAAATGACTTTTTGATATTAGCTTCAAATTCTTCGAAGCGGTATTTTGATTTTTAATGTTCTGATTGCCAAAAAAGATGTCAAAGTTTTTTTCTCATTTTGCTGCATTTGTTATTTCAAACATTAAATTTAATACTTGCTTTGTAATTAACAAGTAATTTCAACAACTCAATAAATTTCCAATTTACTTTTACTAACCGCACAAATAGATATTCTGTTTGTTGTCATGGGACAATTTGTCTGGCCCAACAAAACAAATAAATTCTGCATCCTTGAAGCACAGCGATGTACCCATATTACTTCCTTGTATGACTGCTGATTTGTTGCTAAGCTGAGAATAAATGCGAAGATCTAGCTACTATTTTGCCAAACAAATAAAATACCAGTCAGCCAGTAGACGTCTATTTGGTTGAAGTCCACCTTCAAACTGCCACTGATTGCCTTTGACTGATTCACCAATTTTAAATAAATCCCGGGGCTCGAATATGACAAGACAACTGCTCGCGGTTTCTACCAGATTGCAGTTTGTTTTCGCAGATGAATTTTCGAAGAAAAAATGATTTGGCAAGGGAACTGTTCCTGTAGCAAGAAAATCAGTATCAACTGTCCCACGATAGTCCAGTTACGTTACGCCAGCTGCCAGAACAGCAAGCTGAATTCACAAAATTGTCCACAGTTCGTTCCAGTGGAGACATATTAGACGACAATGAAGCGGAAACTGATGATGAAGGGATCAGTCACGAGTGACATTGGTAGGATAAGGAATTGGTGGAATTAGCTTGCCGCAGGGCCTAAGAGAGAAAATGCGGGCCCGGTGGGGTACAACCTACGGGCCCCACCACTGTATAATATACTGCCCGAGTACCAAAAAGCTAAAGTTTGAAATTCATTGGAATTAACTGATATTCACTGAAATTTTATAGTTATGTACCAATTTTTGCTCTAGTTATTTGTAGTGACAATGACGGAAAAATCGTAGAATTGTTTATACTTTGAAGGATTTTAAATACCTTTTCAAAAGTTTTGGTGACTTTGAAAAGATTCATTTTTGTCAATAGTGTTAGTAAAAGTAAAAAAATGGACGGATTTAAAATGTAGTAATTACAAAAATTAAAAATATTATCTAAACGGCGATCAATAAAAAACTAAAAAAGGCAATGAGAAAACTGAATATTGAAAGAATGTACTAAAAAACAAAAATAGCAAAATCAACCAAGTAAACAAATTAAAGTCAATTGTAAAAATATGTATAATCTAGCAAAACCTAAACAGAAAAAAAATTAATAAAAGAAAATAGCAAATAAATTGCAAAGATTAAAGAAGTCGAACATTGTTGAACAAACAGTGAAAATAATAAAAAATGGGTAAACGTAGAAAAATTTTAGGAATCAACGAAAACGAAAAAAACTACTAGATAGAAACCAAACATTAATATAAAAAAACATAAAACTGAAAAACTTGATGAACCGAAAATAACAAAATATATTTAACATCAAGAACAAGAAATATTCAATGCAATAGAAAAAGTGAAAAAAACGTTAAGAGTGAATAAAATTAGTGGAATAAACATAAAAACCAAAAATAAAATAACAATGGTAAAATTAAAAAAAACGACTTACCGGAAAATTTTGAAAAATTGGAACAATGGAAAGACGAAAATAAATAAAGATATTTGGAAGGTATGGATTGATGAAAAGCGAAGCTAACGGACAAACTAGAAAACAAAAATATTAAAAAAACCAAAATGGTTTACTTTAGAAACACACAAAATGGAGAAAATAACAAGAAGAAATTAAAAAATGGATTTTAATTATTTAGAGAATGAAAAAAAGCATTAGAAAAAAAATTTAAATACATTCAAACAAAGAACTAAATGTAAAATGAAGAGAAAGTACGGGTAATGGCAAAATTCAAATGTTTTGTAGGGAAATAAAAAAACAAGAAATTAAAAAAATTAAAAGTAAACGTATAGGAAAATGGTCAGCAGAAAAATTACTTTCAAAATAGGTTATATGGAAAAAATGAAGAAATAACAACAATGAATAGAATGAAAGAATTGGGAAAATGTGAAAATAAATAAAATTATATTAAGTTAACAATGGGAAAAAAAAACAACGTAAAGCTAAAAACTAGAGAACATGGAACAAAATAGGAAAAGGGTAAGAAATGGGACAATAAGACAAATAAGGACGAATTTAAAAAAAAAGTAAAAATACTTGTAAAAATGCAAAAAAAAGTATGGAGAAAAAGAGAAAATAGAAAATGGGTATGATAAGAAATAAATGGAGTAAATAGACAAATTTTAAAAAAAATAAATGCAATGACAAAAGAAACAAATAAAAAAGCAGGTTCATAAAATATGAAACAATAAAAAAAATAAAAATAAGAAAATAGGATTCTATCGAAAAATTGCAAATAAAATTGAATAACAGATAAATGAATCTATAAATTAAACTAAGTGGTAGTGATAAAAATGGAAAAAATTAATAACGTAAAAAGATGGATCAAATAAAAATATTGTAAATATATAAATATGGAAAAAGATAAAAAAGGCGGAATGTAAAAATTGCAGAAATACAAAAAAATCTACAACTTGAAAAAAACGATCAATGAAATTTTAACGAAATTTAAAAAAAATCCTTGTAAAAATAAAGAAAATGAAAAAAATACCGAAACATGGATCAAATTTCAAATAAAGATTGTGGGTAGATTTTACGCTATGATAGTTTCGAAAACTTTCATAATCCTATGTAAAACATAAATTTTCCTGTTATTTGTGTTGGTGTGTTAGCAGACTTTGAAGTATATTATAAGAATGTTGTAACTGATTTCTAGTATAAAAGAAGCACAAAATAAAAAAAAATCGTTCTAAATAGGGTTATATATTGAAAATTTAAATGTAATACATATCAAAGTTCTTTCATAATGAGATATATTACGCTTTCCGATGAATTTTAACCCAACAAACGTGATCGATCATTCGTCACAATTTTTATGGATGAGTTTTCGAGTTTTGAGATTTGGTATGAAGCTCTGATTAACTGGTTTTGCTAAGCACTCCAATCAAAGATTGTAGAATTTTCTTCTAGCAAAAGATTTTAAAAAGTTGAAAAAATTCGGGATTTTGATAAAAGATGAAATCACAACTGTCGGAATCATTTAGTTATATTAATCGCAAAGTTTATAAAGTAAGCATCTATTAATGGGAAACCATTGGCAGATATCAAAGTTGTGATTTTTTTAATCGAAAAACATTCTGAAAAGCAAAAACTTCAATCTGGTTCTAGAAAAAATACTTTGAATCATTTAGCAAATTAGTGTTAGAGTTCAAATCATTGGCCAATATGTATATCCCATTAATTGACAAAAACTTTCAGTATCCTCTCGTATTTGAATATGATTTTTTATGGATTTTATATCAATGAACGACAAATTGATTTCGATAATAATCCAGCAGTTGCGAAGACAGGAAATTCAATAAATCAAAAAAATCGATCTCATATTGGCGAAATTTGAAGACAACCCCATGACTTCTAATCAAATCATGTATTCATTAATTTCATCATGCACAGATTTTTGATTTTTTATTTCATTTTCAAAAATTAATTTTTGTCGAAAAAGTGTTTCTCAAAATTTTAGTTTTTGGTAAAAATCCGGGCCTCCTTCAGAACTCCGGGCCCGGGGGGAAACACCCCGTCCCACCCCCCATCTCAGCGGCCCTGCACGACCGTGACTTAAAAAATGTGCGACAAAGTTTTTCGATGGGCGGTTAAAAATACACGTATTTGAAAGTGTTCCATTTTTTAAATGATCTAGCATTTAATAAGATTGTGATATCGTAAATATTCCAAAATGAAAATTTATTTTATACCATTGGTTTCGTACTGAATTAGAAATGATTATAATTATTATAATTATAATATTAATTTGAAAATATTAGAAAAAGCACGTTTTTTGTTTAACGTACGAGTAAAGTGGAGACATTATAGACGACATGGGGACAGGATTCAAAATCTGACCCAGAGTCATAGATGCCAGGGCTTTGGGAACAGCACAAAAAATGTCATTTGGATTTCAAATGTAGGATCTCTGTTGATAATTCGCACACAATGGACGCATGTCCGGTGAAAAAGTTTCAATTGCGCTAATTGTAGCGAAAACCATAAATCAAATTTCTGGGCATATCCTATTCGAGAAAAAAAATTAAAATATCATTCAAAGCAACAAATAAAAAATTTACTTACTTCTTCAGGTACACTTCAAGAAATCCAGTTTACGCGTTTCAATCTGCTTCAAAATAGAAATACAACTTTTCTACCTATATAAGGATCTTCTGTCTTCATCACACCATCCTACAATGCATTACAATGGTGCGTCTTTACTTCATCCTATATACGTAGCATCATGGAAGAAAAATTGAACTTCTTGCAGCAATCTAAGCACTTTCCTACGGTAAAACTCTTTAATGAGCTAGTTTTTTTGTTCCACACAAATTGCCTGCCGGAGTGTTTTATTTGATCCACTATTACGATCAGTGCTACGAAATTTCAATATCAGTTACCTATTTCTGCTTGCATTTACCGAAACCGACATTCAGATTCAACGCCTCTCCTTCCAACACCTCACTTTCCAACTGACTGAAATTTCATGCAGAATCTAATGCTTCAGTGCAGAGGAAATATAAATTCATTCACCAACAAAAGCATTCATTCGTTTTTATGTGGACAGTTTGAAGGCAGAAGTTAGCAACTTCTACATTTTCCAGCATTAGTGAACTGCGTAATCTATATCTGATGCACTTTTGCTCGATAATCGTTCTCAGAGCTAGCATAGAAACAAAATCCTTTTTGCTTCTGAAACCAAATATGTCCGAACCTGAATGCGCTGCGTCGGGAGAACGAATGACGAGGGAACCGAACCAAACATTTCATTCATCGCAGCGGGCATCAATTGAATTTCGTTTTCTTTCAATATCACGCAGAGATATCAATTTTTTAAGCTCTAATTGCGATTGCCTCAGAAACTGTGTAGGTTCCGACAGCCTGAAGTACACAGTTACTTTACGCTCGTCCAGGACATGCCACAGACTCAGGTGGTTCGCATTTCTAATGCCAAAATATCCTGACTCCTGCGGTAGAAGACAAAGGGTTAAGTCGCCAGGAAACTCTTAGCTTGCTCATATGACCCTATTCCACACTTTTTGAAACTTTTTTCATTCAACCCACTACTCTTCCTTGAGTACTATGGCTCCTAACATTGACAAATATACTCCATACCTTCCAGTCACTTGCCAATGAAATGCCGTTACAACAATCAATGTTTCAATTGATGACTGCAATGCTAGATTGTACCTTGTTGCTTTTCAAACTTGGTGGGAATTTGCAAACTTCTTGAGTGTACATTATGTGCATCTAGCCGTTGCGACGAAAATTTTTTTGGAATAAAATATTAAATTGAAGAGTAACTCTAATTGTAATCGGCGGAGGAATCGCAATAGCGGTTAATCGCAGAATAAAACATCGCGCCTTGCCGTCTTTTGATACCAAGGTGATAGAGAGTTTGGGCAGTTGAAGTTGAAACCGATCTTGGTATTGTTTTTATTGCTGCAGCGTATTTGCCTTTTCAGTGCAAATACTAAACTAATTTCTTGATAGGAGACTTACAAAAACTAATAAGAAATCGGTCGAAATATAACTGGAGATTTAAACGCAAAATATCGATCCTGGAATGAACAAATATGGCAATGCTATGTGCAGTGACTTGACGCTGGAATAGTAGCTGGCATTTTCTGGAATGTGGGTCTTCGAGATCGGAAAGTAACTTTCGTCGTCCAGCACGAACGACGATCGCTATCTGCTCGTCCCTGCACTCGGGGGACCGAGGCTTCTTCCGACAGATGATGTCCTCCATCTTGAGAGTTCCGTAAATCAAGGCATGAGAGCAGCGATATTTTCCGCCGACGTCACACAAACTCGATCCGTCCTTGTTGACGAACAGCTTTTTCAACGCTTCCTTCTTCTTCTTCGTTATTATCTCCGCTACCGGCCTTCCGCTTCACACTCAAGAATGTCAGAATCTGATAAACTGTACTCACGGTCACGTTTTCGTCTCGAAAGTGGTCTACCGTAAACTTTTTTCCACGATGACCTGCGATTCATAAAACCGTACAACACACTCGCGGAATGCTTAAAAGTTTTATACCTTAAGGCTATTTTAATAGCTATGTAATTTGTAGTTGAATTGTAGTTTTTTCGTCTTTTAATTGCCTTTAGATACGCTGTATTACGTTGGATTTTTGTTATTTTTATAGTTTGTTTTAATGTTAAAATATGTCCACAGAAGCCGGACACGCGCGCGCTTCGCTTCAACATATTTTTGTATGTACCTAGAGGGATGAGTCTATATCACTAAGGCATCTGACAACATGCTTTTGTAGATATTTCAAAAGAACGGGCAGACTGAACTGGGTTTGCACCTACTGAACAGCGGGGGATAATTGGAGATTTTGGTCGGTGAGAAGATTGTGCTATGTTCGGGCAGATGCAGTTTTGATTTGTTTTTAAAAAGTTGCGAAACTAATCTGAAACGATCCTTGGTAGTCATAAAAAGTAATGTCATATGGACTAGTGGTATCCAACGGGGAAAAACGATCGGAAATGGTGAGTGAAGCTAAGCAACCATGTGAAAAAATCCCCCCATAGGCGAGATTCGAACTCGCAACCTTTAAGACTCCGGCCCAATGCACTAACGCTTATGCTATCCCTGGGTATGGTGACATCCCAGAAAGGACATATGATTATCCCACTGGCGACGGTGATTGTACCATATCATAAGTAGATGTTCAATTCGATAATTAACAGAAAGATCAACAGAGTTCTGTGCTCCATATATTTCACGTAGAAACGAAACAAGTCTTATCAGACAATTATAAATATCACTATACATACCAGTCGGAATAAACATCATCTCTACCATAAAACAAATCCGTCCATAACCGTTACTATAGGCAGTAAAAATCACATCAGTAACAATCAAAAACAAAACAAGCCCATACCAGTTATTCCTCTTATCAAAGATTGACCAATCCCCTGCATTTCAGTTTTTCAACATACGATTCACGCGCTTTGCTCAAAACACTCTGGCCATGGATCAAAAAAAAATATTATATGTATGAACGGACCTCGGCCACTACTATTTGAAATCCTTCCGAAATCACAGCGATTAAGACAAAGCTCTCGATGATAATGCTGTTTTATGGCGGTGCGACGGCTTGCTTTCAATAGGAAGGTAAATACAGAAAATTACACGTAGGACGTTATCACCAAACACTGACTACTGGTGGTTTGCCACTGCCGCTTTGGCTCGTTGAAACAAGGTGGATGAGCCGCCGAACTGATAGCATTAATATCCCTTCATTTATTCGGGACGGCAAAGACCAAAGGAGGTTTCAGTGTGGATCTCGGAAACGAAGCAACGTTTGTGATTTTGATATTCTGTTGGAAGAAATATTGCAGAACTTTTTTGATGATCATTTGCAGAATCGAGGAATATTTTGAACTTTTCATATATTATAGCCACATCAGTCTTGAACTACGAATTAATATGAATATTTTCAAGTACGATTACTTTCCAAGGGCTTTTGTTTAGAAAAAAAAAATTTTTAGAATAAAAAGTTTCACAACACACAAAAAAAAATAAATTTTGTTCACCTTATACAATAGGTATCTTTGATCCCTGTAACACTGGGTACACTTGATCCCTATCATTAGCGCTCTCAAACACTTTCGAAATGTATAGAAATAGAAAAACATCATTTTCATAAAGTGCCTGGCACTATTAATTAATCTAAAATGTTTTTTCCGTGAGCAAATTACGGTATGAGGTACTGAAGGTTGGAAAATCCAGTTAAACAGCACTGATTTACCGCAAATACTTGTCTTGACTTTCTACTGTGATTAAAATTTGTTGTGCATCTAAAAAGGTAGTCTAATTAATAAATTTGTCAGGACAGATGATTGGCTGAATACTAGTGGGTATTGGTTATAGTGTGCTTTGTTTCTTTATTATATTTATAGTATTCGGATTTACATATTATTCATAGCTCTTACAATTCAAATTGACTACAAAATGGCGAATTTTGCAATTTAAATTTTTATTTCATTGAAAAGTTATGAGAAAAAAACAACAGTGGGATCAAGTGTACCCACTCTCCCCTATATAATCCGAGACATGCTTTGGAAAGATTTTTTTTATTTCTTCATGATAGAGTGCGCTAACGCTAGCTTTTCAAAGGAGAGAGATAGAAATTAGGTGTCTAATCTGCTACAAAGTTGTAGAACAGGCATTGTTCGCACCAATCTGGAGGCAATATACGTAAATAACTACTGAAGTTGACGTTTTCTGACAACAATATGCACGTAAAGCGCGCTAACTTTCACCATTGAAGCAATTCTAGTGGATAAATTATATGCGACACAATCTCTCATTACATACGATATCCATAACTCGTGAATGATTCCGGAACACAATATAGGATATCGTAAATGCGACTCGTCGGTAAAGAAGAACAAAATATAAAAGTAGTGATTGAATACCGTCGCACAGTGGCACGACTTAGAACAAAATGTGGACTAAAGTCCAAACTTTTCCGTATCGGTTCATATAGGACGTTTTTATGTAATTTTGGTACGCTGAATTCGTTTTCGATATTAAAACATCTCAAAAATAAACATTTACTGTTCATTAGGGTGTCTCAAAAATATTTTCTTTTCTAAATCGTCCTTAAAATTTGTGTATATTAATTTTCGTGTGCTAAATCGTTTTTGATATTAACACTTGTAAAAAAAAATCATCATACATTAGGGTGGCTCAAAAATAATTATTTTGTTGTGAAGGTTCAAAAATTTTTTAAAGACATTTTTGTGCGCTGAATTCCTATGTTGGTTATAAAAATAGAAATTAACTTTACTACTTATTAAAGAGGCTCAAAAGTAAATATTTTGTCTTTAATAATGATTTCTTTCAATTGTAATTTTGGAATTTATTTTCCGTATTGAAACGAATTGATTGACATCTCATTATGGGGCTTCAGAAATGATTATATTATTTTTAAGGATCAAATAAGATGTGATCGACTAATTTTGGAACGTTTAATTCATTAGTGGGTTACTTGGTATGAAAACTACATTTCCTTTCATTTTCAAAACAAACATTTTGAGCGTCTTAGTGGAATATTGATTAACATTCACTAATCAACAAGATGGTTAACGATTTTGTTTTCGCAGGTGTGTTTTAAGTTACTTAGATTGCTTATTTCATACCTTAAATAAAAATAAATCCAAAATCCTTTTTTCGCGTATATGGTTCATTTAAAAATGGTCTTATTTTATTTGGATAATATCGCACACCCTTAAGCTATATCAGTGCTATGCAAACTCGGATAAAATAGTCTCACCAAATGACTAGAACTCAACTGTGTTCACTCAATTTGACAGTTATTGCGTAAGTTAGCAAAAATAGTTCATGAAACATTTTGTGACACATTTCAATGGTTGAAAATATTTACTGATTTTTAATAGTTATGTGTCCAACAAAAAACACCTTTAACAGGCCAACGAGGGTACCCGGGTACCCACAAATTGAAATGCTCATAACTATGGATTCCTTTAACCGATTTGGACACTTTTAAATGTTTTGGATTCAGAAACTCGTCCAATTTTAGATTCTGTACAATAGAACCGGAATAATGGATCTGGTTTTTGGTAATCCGGATTTTCCGGAGTAATGTTCCAGTACTAGGATATGATTTGTAAATTTTAATAATGTCCTAGTAATATGAGTATCAAAACGCTTCAAATTGTCTCGGAAGTCTGTTTTTATTGTTACGGGACCCTATGACAATTTGAAAAATGGAATTGGAATGGAATGGCAATTCACGGCCCCACGGGAACCTGCTCCGGAATGTCCGTTACAAGTTCATATCACCAAATGGTTCCAAAAGCACGAGATACAGCCTACTGATGCAATTCCAAGACTTTTGATACCCATATTGCTAGTATTTCATTGAAGTTCGCAAATAGTACTCCTGCACAGGAACCTGCTTCCGGAAACCCGGATTCCCGGGAACCGAATTAAGTAACCCGACTCATTTTTACCAAGTCCAAATATGGATGAGTTCTTGAATCCAAAACAGCCAAAAGTATCGAAATCGGTTGGATATTACCTTAGTTATGGGCATTTTAGTTTTGTGGGTACCCACGTCGGCCTGTTACGTAATAAAAAAATCAGGAGCCCCTCCTCACTCCTACCCTTACTATATCAACAATATTATTAACCCAAAAGCTTGACTTAGTGAAGTTCTAAGATGTCACAAAATTTCAATTTCCAGTTATGGATAAACATAGGAATTTCATTAATTGAAACTTATAAAAGTACCCAGGTACCGCGTCGGACACACAACGGTTAAACATTCTTAATTCCTTTACCACTTAAAAACCATACTTCCCACTCGGCTCCTTACTCTTGATCACTAGTAAAACCTTTGTAGATCATGCTCTAAATGCTATTTGAAAGTAGTGCATAAATTAGTTTCATTATTCTAGTTATAAAGTGAATATTCAAATTAAATATCATTAATAACCATGAGTCTCCATCCACAGTTTTTTTTAAATTTTGACTGCTTATCGCAAGTTTTCGCAAAACTAGCATAGGTTCATATTAAAGAGAAAATGAAAAGCTTTCGAATGAGCATGGTGTGATCGCGGGCATTCACGGGCGTCGTTGTTGTTTTCGCTTTAGAAGTTCGAATTCAATAAAAATTCATGACAAACAGTTATCTAAACACTAACTAAACCAACTAGTGACTTATTTTTGGCGATTTTACGATGTAATTTTATCACACGGATAATTTTGGTGAAATAATGCAATTCATATAATCAACCGTTTCTTTGAAAAACGAGAATAACCGTATGTAGTTCCTATGGTCAAATAATGCAAAAAACACTTGAGTTATGCCCTTCAAAAAGCTGTCAAAAATTCATTTTGCATTCAAATCACCTAAAATCTCGTGAAAATGTCTCTGATGGCTTAGCTGTTACGAGAAAAATACTAGTGAGAATATTGCATAACCTTCATATATGGACTTAAGTCCGGGCTCGTCCCACTGTGCGTCGTGCGGGGACTTTTTATCAATTTTTCAATTTTGAGGAATTATAACTCCTTTAATAATCGATGGATTTGTATCATATCAGCACAGATTTATCATCACTGTGTATGTATTATGTATGCCAAATATCACCAGAATTGCTTCACACATAGAAAAGTTGTTCATATAGCGTTTTAAAATATTTATGTGGACTAGCTAGGGGCTACTTTGCACGCTTCTTATATTCGATATGAAATAAAAATGAACCAGTTTTATATATTTTTATTGAAATATCATTTTCAACAACAAAATATCACCTATTTATCGCATTTTCTAATATGAGGGATTCATTTTAATTTAACATTTACAACGCTACTTGTCAAAAAAAAATGGAGTGGGTTGAGACTGCATATTGTTTTTCGTAGAGATTAAAAAGGAGAATAAAATGGCGATATCCGTTAATCTTTATTATGTATTATCACGGTGGGATTGAAAATTTCACAAAATAAAGAAAGTGAAATAAGGGGCTATTTTTGACGTACATTTGAGTGCTAAATTGATGGCTTAATTAGTACACAAGACCACGTTCTCAAGTTATGCATTTTTTGTTCTGTCAAGAATTCTGAAATCAAGGTTGGAAACCGGTTTTTCACGGCCAAGATCACATTATTTCGCAACGGTTCAATGTCTTCAAAGAAATTATACAATATAATACAGAGCATCTCTTGAAAACAACAATTTTGGTAATTAATCCTCTTGGAAATAATTAGGAAAAATAAACTCAAAGAATTATTGAGAAACTTGGTATCTTCGGTAAAGTTGTTGATAATGATATTAAAACAACTTTTTTAAAGGCACAAAAACCAATCCTGACGTACTAAAAATAAACGGAAAACGCCACATTTAATCATTTTTTCCCGAAAATCAGTATGTGGTCTCAGTACACTCAAGATTTTTTGTTTTGTCGAGCAGTCTCATTTTACGAGCCTCCAATCACTTTTATGGACCCTTGTAGTGTTTTGTTTGCTGTGGTAAACAGTGTTGAAAATAATGACGCACGACGATATGTAAAAGCAGGGTTGGGAGAGGAAAACGAATTCTGATATTTGAGAGCAGAAGCAAAAGCTATCACAGATTTCAATATTTTCATTATCTTGAAAAGTCGAACTCGAACTTGCGACGTTTGGATTGTCCGGCAAGATCGAGTACTTAAAACTATTTAAAGCATTTCAAACGCTACAATATTTCGTAATCACATTCTAGTATCCTCAAGGTATTAACGAAAACTGGGCCGGTATTTTATTCGTATAATGTTTCGGCTTATGTTAAATCACTACATGTTAGATGCCTTATTACGATATCGAACATATTATCCGGGCATTCACCGAATATTATTTTGCCAGATCTCAGCTGGATTCCTTTCGGGCTCGAGGAAGACCATCCAATGTCCCCGTTCGGGATGTACTGGTATGCCGCGATCTCCCATACATGTCCCTTGTATACACCTTCTTAAAAACCACCAGTGCTCAGATTTAGCTCCCACTTTTCTTTTTTTCTTCTTATTCTCAGGAGTGCCCCCTTCCTCCTGTACACCTTCAATAGTTTGATGCGACTTCAAGGCAACACTGTACACCTCTGTTGAAGTCAACAAACACGGAACCTACGGCATGAATATCACACACGCAACTCGGTGTGTTGCCGATCCGCAACTGAGTCGTACCATGAAATCTTCTGGGATCCCCCACTCGTTCGAGGAAGACCACCCGGCGTCCTCGTTCATGATGTCTCCTACTGAAGGTTGTCCGAGTCAGTGATCGATGTCGTTGATCAACCGTTCGCCTGAAGCTGCAAGTTAATATTTGGACAATTCATAAATTCCGTTACGCAAAAATTGCCGAAATTTGACTCCTTACCCTCGCAACAAATTGCCTCAAATTTCTTCGTGTTTATCCCACTAATTTCAAACAACAATAATTTTGGACCCCTATATGCACTAGAAAAAAGTTGGGCATGAAAGGGTTAAGTTTTTTTTGGTTTAAAACCCCTTATAAAACTTAGATGATAGCACTCTATAAAATTGCAAATTTCGCTCGGGATATATAATAGGTCTCCAGTGCTCTGCGACCAACAGAACAATCTAACACACTCCGATCGAAGATGATTTAACTAATATGTGAATGCGATTCTGAATCAAAGGTCGTATTTAAATCATGTTGTAGTAATATGCGATTAAACTCGATTTCTATGAAAAATAATTGTGTCTAGAAAAAAGAAAAAAAATCGTATTTATTCCTGCCGTTATGAGTGAAGTGGACGAAAAAGCGCCTCGTCAACCCAACACAGCAGTCGATGAATTCAAATTTTGCTTTAGGCAGTCGCCTTTCTTCAGTACCATCAACTGCGCAGTGCAGTACTGGTTTCATTCAACACATTAAGCAAAGCAGAAAAATTACGTGTTTGAAAGTGATATGGTTGAAATTTTGATTCACGTATATAGAAAATGATCATGTAGAGGTAAGGCTACATGACTTGTCTCCGCGTACTCCTCATGAACCAATAATAAAATACCTGCCGCAATTTGGAGAAGTGGAATTCGTTACCCTGATACTTGGAGAAACTTCTTCCCAGGTATTCCTAACGGTGTTCTTCTGGTAAGAATGCGGGCCGATAGACCAGTTCGCTCCCACATGATTAAACAATTCAAATATAACGAAACTGACATTAACCAATCTACGCATGCACCCACGAAGGTGGTCCTACGTGTACGTACTACGTGCAGACGGCACACCATGGAAACCATTGTGCGAAAGATGCCGTGGAGAATATACCACAACCATTTGCCCTCATAGCTACGGAAACCTAATCCAAAACACAGTCACCTGAGCCACAAACGGTTGCTAATTTTGTGGCAGCTCTTCAGGCCATAATAACAACTGTAAAAGCAACATCCAATACCTGAAACTGAATCGGCGAGGAAGTTAATACCAATTACGACGGCTTTACGCTGGTGCCCCGTAAATGCAACAGGAAAGAAAAAACATCAAATCGCAAACATCAAGACAGTTTCAACAATGATGATACAGATGTGACCAAAATAAACGCAATTGACCTCCACGATGCAGTAGGCCAGCAGTCAAGTGTTTCCCAGCCGCAAAAGAAGGTCTCCCCAGGCAATAGAAAGTTGCGTGGACGAGATATTGCAAATACTAAAAAAAACGCACGGCTACCGCAATTAACCGCGCCAAATATATGAATTAGATAAATAAATTAAATCATATTTTTATATCAGCATTAAACTGAAAACTTGTTTTAATATAACAAAAATGTAACATCAAATTTTGATCTCATTGTGCTGTCCTGACACGCGTTTCGTTTCTTCTAACATTATTTCTTGTTTATTTCTTTCGCAAAGCAACAAATTGAACACTTATTTTGATATCAAATTAATTTAGGTTATTTTTCGGTTCACAATTTTTTAAACGGCTAATGCGACTAAAACGATAATAACCTGATTATCCTTAACATGCAACAACACAAAAACCAGCACAACAGTTTTCAATTTGATATTGGACTCTACTCGAGCTGCCTGTTGCCAGCTTTTTACGCAGAAGTATCGTGTATACGTCATCCGCACATGTTGTAGAAATCATTGACGAGGGGTAGAAGTGTAAAGATCTGCTTAGTTGGTTCCTTTAAAGAGACCTATCTCTCTCCGTTGAAAACATAGTGTTGGCGCCTTCTATGCGCTAACATGTGGAACTAAAATATTCTAACCAAAACATGACTCGTATTATTTACTATAATTCTTCTGAACATGAACATGCGAATCGAGTACTGATACACAACCATGCACTGCTAGGCCCCATGCAAAACTGACTCAGACATCACTTCGTTAAAAGTTTAGTATTTTTTTTTTATTTCAATTATAGAGGTTTTAACCTTTAGGTCATTCGCCTCTTTGGGTTAGAAAAATCTCTTAGGAAAAATTTCTAACCCTATGTGCGGGGTCGGGACTCGAACCCAGGTGCGCTGCGTACAAGGCAATCGATTTACCAATACGCTACGCCCACTCCCCAAAAGTTTAGTATCATCTTTCAACGAAGCCAGGTTGACTAGCAGTTTTCGACAAAGTTGTAGACAATTAAACTATCTTCTTATTTAGGTGATAATACGATGCATACATTGCCATCAAGCAGCGACAATGCAGGCTAATGGGTTTTCTCCATGTAAACTGTCGAAAAATCTCATACAAACTTCAGGCACGTTGGTCCGGTAGCTAGGCTTGTCCGATTTGCTTCAAATTGGAGCAATGACTCCTGGTGGGACTAGGAATCGACTCAGAGGTGGGCCGATAGGGGTTACTTTTATTCTTGTCACTGTAATATACATCATTCAACCATCTCAAAACTCCTCCAAAGGTTCCAGGAACAGATGACAGTGGACCACAGTACAGAGTATTCAAAAGTATGTGTGTAAACTTTGAAGTTGAAATTGGAAAAACCGGAGTTATTAAAGTTGCTTCTAAATTGGAAAAAAAGGTTTGTAACTCGGGCATTATTCAACCGATTTTGTCCACAAAGAGGTGGTTAAATGCGTAACTAAATATTCTTTTTGAATTTTAATTAAAACAAATTTTCTTATTATTCTAGGAAAAATTGCAAAAATGATGGTTATTTTCCTATTATTGCCCCAAAGCGCGTAGTATGTTTAACAAAAGAATATAACATGGTCTACCGTTGGAAAGGTCACTTCTTCTTCTTTTCAGGATAATAAAAAAAGTTGAAACCCGGTTGAAAATGACGGCGTAGCTAATTTTTTAACTCCGAAAGTCCCAAAAATAGGTGTTTTTGCTACAATTCAAGATTTGAAGGAAATACAATATTTTTCAAACATTATTAGATGAGACCTACAACCTATACTAGGTCACATGAAAAGTAAAATCACTGTAGCACCGTGTTATCGACCTATTCTTTACACCTTCAATATCAAACCGATCCACACGGATAACATATATATCAATCCTCACCGGAGCCCTGCTCTTCATAACGATTTTAGAAAACACAGACACAGCCGTTGTACCAACTCGTCGAACTGAGCCAAATAGTATGTAAGATTCGGTCCACTAAATTCGTAAACAATTTTTTGAGCATTTGAAAAATTGGATTAAAATATATTTTTTAAGTATTTGTACCAATGAAGAAATCGAGATATTCCATACATATCTACTTGCTTTACTCGTTGAACACTAAAAATTTTAAAATTGGCCACCTCAGTCCGATTTGTGAAGTTTTCTTTTTTTCTCTAATTTGCACCGAATTCCATTAAAATAGATTTCCAGTTGACAATGCGTTCAGACTTCGAGTTCAAGGCCCCATCACCTCCAAGCAGTCAGCCAGTCTGGTATGTGTTGAAAGGTGTTTTGCATGGAGGGACCAAGCAGCGCAGTGCACAGACCACAATTCTGCTGACGATGCGGTTGATCAGGTGTAAAATTATCAATCGTGGGTGGAAAATGGCATTTGAAATCGAGTCCCCAGCGTGTGATCAATTTTTGATATTCCGAGCTCTTTCAAGCCTGACAGAGCCGAGGGGAAGGTGATGGCAGCGATACGACGGGGGCGGCCTCTTTGGCACTAGGAGTTGTGATTGAAACAGACATTTACAAAGACACGGAAATGGTCTGCTGGTGCGATGAAATATCTGTTTCTTTTGTTTGCATGCTGTGACTTAATCACGCGATTGGAATTTCCGTACGAATTTATAGCCGCAATTAAGGCAATGAGTGTTCGGGTGGAGCAGAAGGCCACCACTGGAGATGTTTGTGAATTCTGCGGGTGGGTTGAGAAATTCCTCTTATTTCATTTGAGCCCAAACAGTTCCTTAGCTAGTTGCACGAAGTACAGCCAAATAGTTCCATCATTAATTATTATGAATGAGCACACGGCTGTCAATGAAAATAGAACTATTGAATAAACTTCCAGTACAAGCACTTGATAAGCTGCCAATATACAAGTTCGTAAAAATAACACACCCACATCAGCAATCAATCATCGAGATGCACCCAGGGAGCGCTAGTAAACAGATAACCGCTGGCAGATTTCCGACAAACAACAGCACTGCCCACTACTGCGCCACCGGCATCCGATCGCAGTGTTTAGTCAATAAAACAAAAAACATTACAATCGCAACCAAACACATGCGCCAGCCACCAATATGGGCGGTACAAGCAGGCAGCAGTGTGCAGTAGCTGCATTGACGTCATTTCGCTGACCCTCGGGACCTCGCCGGAGCGTCCAACTGGGTCGTAATCAATGTATGTAACGCAACTTCAGAGAATCACCGTACACTCATCCGTGGCGCGATGCGGCATCATCGCAAACACTCAATCCACCTTCAATAAATGCATACGTATAAGTGTAATTAATCAAGGCATCACCATCATCATCATCGACGTGCAAAGCATCCCGCAAATAAAGTCACTCTGATCGATTTATATTTACTGGCATTAGGCGGTTCGCCACATACCAACCAATGCCACTGCATTATCGTTGCATTACTCCTCAACTGTCAGCCATCGCGGTTGGGTAGTGCCGGACTCTTTAATATTGTTTGTCGTTTCGGGAAGTTTTTGTTCAAAATACAGGAAACTGTCAATACATATTTGATTTATGAGGGTGGAAACGGTTTTGTGTCCGACAACAAACTATATTGCGTTAGGTATTTTGTCCGTTCCAAAATCGATTCATTCTGAAAATTTTGTAGCAAATTTAGTTTAAAAGAGTACTCTTGTGGTTTACATTTAATCCATTGGAAACATATCTACACGAAAATCTGCTCACAAATTCATGAAAAAATCACGATTTAGTAATATGAAAGGTTTACTAAAAACGTATGGTCCCCGAAATTATGAATAATAAACCGCGTATTCAATAAACTATTTTTGTTTACACAAAACTACAGTGTGTCCCACATTAATACGACCACCCTGTTTCTTCAGCATAACTTTTATTTTCGTCCGAACAAACTGCACCAAATTTTCAGCGTTTGTTTTAAAACGTAATCAACGATGTTTCTCGAAATTTCGAAGCCCTGGTGTGTTTTGTTCGTTTGTTATGGCAGTTTAAGTGAAAAAAGTGGTGTCCCACATTTATACGTTCACCATTCTATTTTTGGTATAACTTTTTTTTTCTAGTCACACAAACTGCTCCAGATTTTATTTTAAAGCTTAATAAACGATTTTTCTCGAAGTTTGGAAACCCTGGTGCATCTTGTTCGTTTGTTATAGCAATTTAAGTGAAAAATGTGTCCTTAATTTACCTGTTCACCCTATTTTCTCAGAATAACTTTATTTTCATTCAAGCGTACTGCACCAAATTTTCTAAGTTTATTTAAAAGCCTAATTTACTACGTTTCTCAAAATTTGGAAGCTTTGGTGCGTTTTGTTCGTTTGTTATGGCAGTTTAAGTGAAAAAAATTGTTTCTGAATTTATACGTTCACTAAGAAAATATAAAGTTTTTCTCCAAAAACGTAATTATCCAGTAATAATTAACGCTCCATGCAGTAGTCAATCGAATTCTCGTCATTTTCGAATACAAGTTTAATTCAGTCCGGCATTTAATTATTACGATTTTCAATATTTCTTGCTCTGAGTTGATTTAGAATGATTTGATTGCTTTGAACTTTACAACTGACGAAAGATGCGTTGTCATATACATCACGAACCATCATACTCGAAACATTTTCAATCGGGATAACGTCTGGAAAAAGTGATATTTGAATGGCCTCTGATGTGTATGACAACGCGAATCAGTAGTCGTCAGTTTCAAAGTTCAAGAAAGCAATCAAATAATTCTAAAACAAGCTTTGAACAAGAAATATTGAAAATCGTAATGATTAAATGCCGAAGCGACTGAAACTCGTACTCAAAAATGATGGGAATTCAATTGACTGATAAATGTAGTGTTGATTATTACCGTTTATTTAGTTGAATAATGCATTTTTTGGGAAAAACTATATTTTTCCTTAGTGAATTATGCTTAGGCGTAGCGAAACATCTTTCAATGTGCATATCCACAAATTAGATCCTGGTAATCCTAAAGTGTTTATTGATTAATACCGGAGCCGGCCAGGCCCGAATGTAGATCGCGGAAGGAAAGGGAAGGAATGTTAGTCCGATACTTGCTTTTGCTAGAGGCCGTATATACTACAGCGCACTCCACAAATATTACGGGAGTAGGATATTTATTAGTGAGTATAGAAGTAGAAAAACTCTAGTAAGAGAACTGCGGAGAGAAAAACAGCATTTTTGGCAACGTATGCCCCGGCATTGTATGGCAACACGTCCAATGTTATAAGGATAGGCAATGCTCGATTGGATTCGTTTTTTGACAGCTAAACGCGAATCCAATCGATCCAAAATGGAGTCTCCGCAGTTCTCTTTCTAGAGTTTTTCTATATAGAAGATGGATTCTACTTCTTCTTTACCGACGCCAGAGAGGTGACTCTACTTTCTGGACTAGATATCGATCCATCAAACTCATGGACCGGGGACCAACGGCTTTACTTCTCTTCCGAAGGAAGACCACAGATTTTTTCACCTCAGAAAAATCTCAACGACCTCGGATGGAATTGAACCCAGGTGAACTGGAATGAGTGGCGGTCACGCTTACCACTCAACCACCGGCGCCGTCTCACCGAGAGCAACTGTGTTTTTGAATAACAAAATTATAGTGAAAGTTTATCTTCTTTTGCAAGATTTATGTTATACTAATTATGGCGTAAAAATTATCAGTTACATTATGTACAATAAAGATGTAAGGAATCAAAATTTCGCCCTATATATAAAAACAATAATTATGAGAAAACTATAACTAATGTATGTTCAAACCCCGCTTTCCTCTGAAGATGGGGAGCTATTCCTTCGAAACTTTGCAGTAAGGAGAGTCATAAGACCAAAAACCGAAAACTACATTAACTCCAATTTAATTCAATTCTATATTGAGCGTTTGTATACACTATAATTACGGAAATCCTTGGGTATTTCAAACAAATTGGGTAATACGGTTGATTAAAGACAATAATGTTAAAAAGAGACATCCCACGTGCACTTTTTTAAACTTTTCGTATCTTTACTGCATTTTGAATGAAACATATGCTCAAATGTGTCATTTGAAAATTGAGAATACCTGTTTTGGGTTGATATTATTGAAAATACGGATTAATTTTTTCCCGGATCTAATTTGTGGATATGTTTGAAATTTAATCCGTTATTTTTCATAAACGTGCATTCCACTTTTATGAAAAATAACGGATCAAATTCCAAACATATCCACAAATTAGATCCGGGAAAAATGGCGCCCAAAGACCCCTGAATTATCGAACTATATTTGCATCCCAGTAAAAATATGCTTTTAACCTGTAGCAATGGTTTCAATTGCCCAAATTTGCCTTACGCTGAGAACACTTCAATTGAAGCTTCAATGCCAGAATTAGTACAGGCATTGGACAATTCAATAGACGTTTGAGTTCTCCGTATTTTACACATAAATTAGCAAGGATTACAATCACAGTTTATGCATTGGACAGATAGTTAATCTCACTGAATTTATGTTATACATATTAGGCCATTACAAATCTTTTTTAAAAATTATGTCCAAGTACAATTTTTTTCTGAAGGGGGTGGCAAACAAAGAATAAATATTTATTTTTATTAAAACAAAAAAGTTTATTTTTTTTTATTTTACATTCTCCTGCGATCGTTCTCGTGGACGTTTCCGCAGGGTGTTTTCGGATAGCGGGGTTGTTTTGCTAAAGCAATTCAAGCAAACTTTATTGGACCAATCAAAAGTTCATATAAGAAAGGGATGGTTAAGTTTTTTGTTTAAATAATTTTCCAAACAGTACAATTTCTAATAGCGGTTTAATCTGTTTCTAAATTCCCAATAAAAGCTTGAATGATCGCTAAGAACTTAATATGAACATTAAGGAGTACTTTTAGGTATTATACGAACTTTTGGTTGCTTGGATAGTTTTCGTACCGTTGTAGTGGCACATGGACCGACTTTACACAAAAAGCATAAAAATTGGTCAAAGATAACCCTGCTTGATAACAATGTACAGAAACAGGATTGTAGCATTTTACATATGAACTGGCGAACGTACATTCTGTGCATACTATAATTTTTCGAGCTCTAGTGGAAACGGCAGGTTTGGTTTATTGCTTATGTTTGAAAACTTGTAGATTTGTTTGTTTGGTACATGATAGTAATTTGGCTCTGTTCCGTGTACATCTTCAAAATACTTCTATTTTCCCCCATCTTGTTGTGCAGTCGTATGGATTTATGAAACGTATAGAAATCATCAGTTCATATTTGCCTTTTTCATATAAAAAATGCAATCACTCTGAAACTCGACTTGTCAAGCTAGACCCGGAGTGTCGAGTGTCATATATCACTAGATTCAGTTCGTCGATGTGAAAATGTCTATAAGTGTGTTTATTATAGTAAAGTTGAAAAGTTTCAAAAGTGCATTGACAATGGCTGTGACTCACTTTCGTGCATAACCACTTAAAACAGTCCTTACTTTTCTTCCTTCCTTCTGCCTCACGAGACTGCATCAAAGCGTGGGGAGACTGATTCGATCTTGAGATATAGTGAACTCAAAAAATAGCATGATCACTGGCACTACCTAGTGGTAGAGTTGAAAACTATTTGGTCTTTCACAGCTCTTGATCTTCCGAACAGGTTTTCCGAAGATAGATACCCTGTACAAGATAGAGATCACGAGATATTTCGAATAGAATGTTCTTTTGTTGAAATTTCCATTTCGCTTGTTCCATTTACATGATTTTAACAATCTATTTCAGCTTTAATGGTGGTACTTAAGGTATGTCTTTGTATAAAAATGATTATATATTGTCCAGGGCAAATTATGACAAAATGATACAATAGAGCATACATTCGAGCCGTTTAGTTATTAGGTTAATCGCAGTTGGGATTTGGCTCCCGTTTCTGTGAGCCATTTAGTTCCTGTTTACGCGAGTCCTCTCTGTGAGTCATTTATTCCTCGGCGGCGGAATTTCTCCCGATACCGATGCCTGTTGCGTGAGTCATTTAGCTCCTAGTTTTGTCGCAATCTACTCGGATAGTCCATAAATCCTACTCAAATGGCCAACCAGTACTTGGCAATGTTGGTTCGGCGATACCGGATGAAGCGTAGCTTCTGGTTCGCTACTTCCGGTTCGCTGAAAACTCTACGACCAACCGTTGGCGCTTCACTCGATCTAGTTCCTGACGGTCTAACTAGTCTGCTCACGGTCTTCGGTCCGGCGATTCCAGATGGTTCGTGGTGCCCGGTACACTGGCGCCTCAACCAAAGCTGTGGTTACTCTCATAGTCTTCCCGTTAGCATAATCGTCGTAACTTTAAAAGCTAGAGTCGATGATATGTTCTCCGACCGCGATTTTCGCCTGTTGCTGTCTTTCGGCTGCTAGTCAACACCTGGTGGATTACTTCAGAGCTCTAATTATACAGTGCATTCCATACTGGACATCTACGGAATCTCACTGTGCACTTGCACTCATCGTAAGTGACAACATATGCAGTTAATCCAAGCAATCTTTGACTCTGCCTCTTTCAGGTTTCAACTGTCCTACAGTTAATACGCGATTCCTTTCTAGACAACAGTTCAGACATTCACAAACACCAACTCTGTTTTATGGTGGGCAGTTGTCTTCGTGGCACTGGCGAGTGCCTCCAGCTCTTCTAGTGTTTCTCCGATTACTTGGAACACCACATTATCCGCGAAACCGAAAATCGTTACATCTCTGAGGAGGTTCAGCTTCAAAACTCCATCGTACACTGCGTTCCACAGCGTCGGGCCGAGGAACGTCAGTCGTAGTTGTCATTCTCCCTTGTCTGTTAGTAGTAGCTCTGTAATATCCTGCAGAGTTACTCATGCTGTACAACGAATGGGCGATTGCTTCCTAGCTAGTACTATTGAAGCATTCTTCACGTCTAAGGTAAGCACCACGCAATAGCGATATCCTTTTCTCTGTTGTCATCACAGCTCCCACAACCGTTCGGGTGGAATTCACTGTAGACCTGCCTATAACGAAGTCGAATTGAATGACAAGTCGTTCTCACGGTCCGTGTACTTAGTTAGCTTGTACATGATTACTCTCTCTAACAGTACCAAGAGACATATTGACCTATACGCTGGAAGATTTCCAAGTTTTCCTGGCATCGGAAGCAGCATCAGCTTCTGTCGCTTCCAGTTATCAGATCATTCTGAACATATCCGGGTTCTCATATATCGCTTTTTTCAGCGATATATGAGAGGTTGGTACTGGGTCCTTCCACTCCTGGCTTTCGCCATCTCGATCAGCTGCTTGTCGGTAATTCGAGCTTCTTCTTCGTGATCATCCTCCTCACTGTACGGCGAAGATAGGTTCAAGTTGCGGGGAAAACCTTTCGATGGTGACCTCTAACTTCCCTGGACACCTTTCAGGTGGTGCAGCTGGGCCTTTTATCTTTTTTTTTGCATAACTTTGTAGGCGTCTCCTCGAGAATTCGCGTTGGCTTTGTGGCAAAGCTCATCAATTCAAGCTTTCTTGTTCAGCTCGACTGCTTTGTTAAAAGGGGCTCGTGCAGCTCGCTTCCCTCTTTCGGAGTCACTGCGAGCACTCTAACTTCTTCTCCAAGGTCGGAATAACTTATACGTAAATCGGTAATCGTCGTATTACAGCCGACGACCGTTTCTCGGCCTCCCATTTCTCGGTATGGTCGCATTACACGCCCTTGTTAGTACTACCATTAACTCGTTCGCATTTAGGTTGAAGAGGATGCCCCCAAATTTAAATTCGTCGACGGACACGTCCTTGTGAAAGATCGCTGTTTTCCACTTTCACTCGTTATTCAAACCGTGTCCGGTTACCAATACTGTACCATATCGCTTGATGGTCGCTGTGGGTATATCCTCGCACACTTTTCATCTTTCCTGTCGCTCCAAGGCTACCAACATTAACATGGATAATGGATTCCCGGCCTTGGAAAACGGCTAATTCAATTTTCACAAGCTTAGTCTTAAATGGAAGGTTTAGTAGCAGACTTTGATCTGGTGAAGTTCATACGAATCGCACATATGGGTGCGGAAATACGGTATGAACACTGCGATCCCATATTAAATCTTTAAATTTCAAAAACCTTTCGGTAAATCTCATGCATATTGAATATTAAACCACAAATAAATCGCCAGGAGTCTTATGTGAATTCAGATTGTTTCCTTATAAAAATTATTTTAGAGTGCAACTGCCGATCTCTATCGACTGTTGCGTTTAAAATGGGATCGATTCAGAAGTCGGTCTGTTAGTCTTGCCATGAGATGTTTGTTTGAGAATTCTGCGAACAGTAAACGTTTCGTTTGATGTTAGACTGAATCGACGATTTTATTCGGGCGTCCTATCTACCATATTGACCATTCTTGGTCAAAATAAAAAAAAATCATGGGATGGCAATTTCCAAAACTACTAGAATAGTTTTCAATGACGAAAAGCAAAACTCTATGAAAGCTATTGTTTTTATTACATTATTACATTTCTTATAAAAGAAATGTATAGAATTCGCTCAAACTTTCAAGATTTTTTCCGAGGCCCGGAGGGCCGAGTCTTATATACCAATCGACTCAGCTCGACGATTTGGGACAATGTCTGTGTGTGTGTGTGGGTGTGTCTGTGTGTGTGTGTGTATGTAACGGACAATTTCTCATTCGTGTTTCTCAGCAATGGCTGAACCGATCTTATCCAAACCAATTTTAAATGAAAGAACTAAAAAACAGTATGAACGCTATTAATTTGTTTTTGATTCTGATGTTTAGTTTCCAAGATATGAATGTTTGAATGCGCAAAAATGGCGTTTTTTGCAGTTTTTTTAAATTATCTGCCGAAATTGACAATATAGATTAACAATTTATATGTTTTTAGACAGCTTTAACGAATACCTTTCGAACAAGCTATAGATTGTTGAAATCGGACTATTATCAAAAGAGATATTTAACATTAAATGCGGACGAAAGATTTTTATCATTTCCCATTGCCAGAAATATGACCAAAAACATGTAATCTATTATTAACGCCAAAACGGCTTATTTTAGGTCAATAGTATCTTCGGAGAATTTAATGGAGGCAATATGCCCTTTCTTTTGGTATTGTGCTTTTGCTGATTAATCCCCCTATGAGTGAGATATTTTCACAAATTTTCGTGGAAGTGATTATATCGAAATGATGTCTTCAGCAAATTTGTAGCTCTTACTTTTGCGAATAACTTTACTAAAGACTTTAAATATCTATTTTGAATACTTTAAAAGTTATGGCTGGTTGTTTGTTGATTACTCTTTATCGCCTATTTATTGTTCAATATAGTAATAATCCATTGAACTAAGTCAAACATTATTTCGATAAAACGAATTTTGTATTTAATTTTTCTATCTACAACCGCTAGAAATAATCACCGAACACTTCCAAGTTGTCTGGAAGGAACTTGATAACTTATCAGTACAAAATTGTTCATTTGTGCGAACCTTCTGACTGCAATTTTTCTAACTTATGACCATCGGATCGATCTGAAACATATCGGAAAATGAAAAGCGAAATAAATAACTCCAAGCAACGGCGTGGCCAAGAGAAGGTTTTGGGGTTTAACACCATACAACCCCCACCCCCCCCCCCCTCACCCAAAAAAAATATTGGATCGAAGTTGAAAATTTATTGATGCAGACTGATTTAATTCAATATCACAATAACAATTATCTGATCCGTACATTGATAACCTGTTGTTGTAAAGATCATGAGGACTTTTGATAAATTGTCGGAATGGGGTCCTGATATGTTCCTGATCTATTGGTCTTGATTTCACAGTTGTCTAATAGCATCAATATCAAATTCCTGCCTGAAAACATTCCAATAGAAAATTCCAGAGTTCTGTAATCATAATCCTCAGATTTCTTTTTAAATGGAGCTCGCTTTTGTAGAGATGCACTGTAATAAGGGTCTTTATTTAATAGGAAGCGAAGTTAAAATTGATTTAATGTCTATGAAACATAGAATTGCTCACCAAAAAAATGCATAACTTTCAACATTTGCTAAAAATGTTTTTGCCTTTCTCATTCACTCTAAAATTCGTCAATCTAATCCCGACCCGGAGAGCCGAGTGTCATATGCCTCTGTTAATCAGAGATGGCTGGACCGATTTGCACAAAGTTAGCTTCAAATGAAAGGTACAACCTTCCCATCGGCTGCAATTGAATTTTTTATTGATTGGACTTCCTGTTCCGGAGTTACGAGTTGAAGAGTGCAATCACACATCAAATTCCCATATAAAGTGAAATGAAAAAATTTCAAAATCAAATTTGTATTTTTGATGCCAAATGACTTTATAATGCATGAAACATTGAGATTTGATGTAAACTCGAAAAAATAATGTTTGACAAAAATTGATTTTTTTGGACTTTGGTACATTTTTGCCTTTCTCATATAGAAAGGTTATGCAATCACTCTAAAAGTCGTCAATCATACCGACCCGGAGGGTGTATGCAGTGAGGGGTTGCTACTTTAAAATTAAAACTAGTTTAAAATTTCTTAACAAGTTGAAAATTTTTGGCAGGACCCGGACCTCCCGGATCTTTCTCCATGATCCGCCGCTGGTTTCAAGCGATGTTTCAGTATCACATAGTATCTCTAGATCGTGGCTGTCGATCCATTGTACGTATGTGCAAATCGTACTGGACATGTAATATTCATTTCCACCATTGTATTGAACATAACCAGCTATGGAATCGTAGTTTGGACAAATGAGAAAAGCACAATGCACCACTAGGTGGATTAAAACAGGTTTTTATTTTGGGAATGCGTCGAGTTGAGACGAAAACGTAATATGATTAATAACGAGGATAACTCTTTCCGAATGTAAAGAGAAATTTATGAAAAATGACGATTTCCATTCGATTCTAGCAGGTTCTGATTGTATGACCAATTATATGTATAGGTCAAATGTTCAAAAACAGTAATATAAGGTCAAGATAGCATCATTTTGAAACCGCCAATTTCGGAGGTTTAGTATCTTCGATGAGTTTTACAAACGTTAAACAGCGCATCATTTGATAAAATAATTTTGACGGTATATCGTCCAAGAAATATTTATGGTGAATTTTCTCAGGCTAATATTCATGACTATAATAAAGTCTCAACAAATTCGCTAAAGACACGAACTCTGTTACTATTTTCTGAAAAATTAATTCTGCATAATTTCAAAACTTCATAAATTACGGTTTCGGAATTATGCCGTTTGGACAGTAAGATCGATTTTCACCAAGCGCCTACCAATTTTAAAATTGGTATTGTAAAAAAAACGTAAGGGTGCTGATAGGTGGGACCGAAAAAGTAAACAATCGCCAAAGAGGAGATACTATCATTTTGTCAATTTCAATAGCAAACACAAATTTTAATTTAATAATTTCAAATACTTTATGAAGTTTTGGGTTTCGATCACTGAATCATGCAATCTAGGATGTAGAAAACACAGTAGTTCTTAAATAGGAAATAAAACCAAGTCTGGAAATATTCATTGTTGATTTTCTTTGAATGGTGTCACTGCTAGTATCGCTTTTTTCAAGAAAAAGCGTTGATTTCTTAGTTCTCAGTCGCGTTGGGAATTTGAGTAAAGTATAAACTTCAAATCGATTCAAAAAAAAATTCGATTTTTTGGCTCAGTTCAATATACATAACCCCTTTAGAAAAATTCAGTTTTTCCACCACAATTTAGATATTTTATTAACAGAGCATTAGCAATAATTCGTTTGTATGTCTATTTTATGGGCCATTTTTTTCGCTTTCCCATTGATTTGGTTTGAGATTTCTAGCACTGATGTTGTCCTACGCTGATTTGAGCGATTCTCTGAGTCCTGCCACTATCCCAGGTAGTATGTGTTATCAAAAACACCGCGAAGCATCAAGTTCTAAATGTTCTCAAACGATATAATATCCGAAGAGAGTGATAAGAGTTATAAGAAATGTCTCATCACACTGTTAGGTGGATTAAAAGCGTTTTTTTATAAAAAGTGAAAATTTTTTTAATTGAGGTTATTAAAAAAATTATTTGCCCCCTGATTTTTTTCAATAATTTTGAAGGGGGGGTGACATAATTTTTAAAAAAGATTTGTAATGGCCTTACTGTGTAACTACAACTGATACTGAGTTGTACTGAAAACCCCACATTTTCCATGATCAATGTGACTAAAAGCATATTTATTTGCGAAAAAAAACGACTTGAAATTGAAGAAGAATCTTCGTGTTTCAAAAGCAGTCCAGGGACACTTTCAATGGCCACTGGCTTTTCGATGAATTTAAATACTTATTCTGGTAGTTTGAACAATTCCTTTGTTATGGTGTTGTTTTGTGTAGGACTCATAAACCCATATCTCCGGAACGAGAATTCGGAACGAAACAATTCTCAAGAGATAAGGATGGGTAAAAAGAGACCATTGTAATCGACTGAATGTACGGCTTTTGTGCCATCGACAATAATATAATTGCCAACATAACCTTGACACGTGACACTCTTTTCTATATACTTCAATGCAAATGAATACCATTTACAGGTGGCCTTACCTCAGTTTACTCTTTCCAATTACGCGTTAAAATACTGGACCTGAAAATTCTATTCTGTACAAAAATCATTTTTCAGATATCTTTGACCAAAAAGACAATTTTTAATTCCAAGACAAATTCCTGATTTATAGATTTCCTGATGACTAATTAAGGCCCGTCAATATAGCAGAAACACCAGATATTCTTAAAACGCCGTCAAGAAAAGAAGAACGAAAACGTACTCTTTGCAATGGGATTTTCACAAACACTTCAGAATATTCTAAAACTTGGAATTCGTGAAATTCATTTTATTCATTTACTTCATTTAAGTAACTTTTTTTAAATTTATTCTATATACTATTTTTTCAGATCATTAATTTCATGGATTATATTCGTTTTGTTTATTTTTTTTTATTTTAAATATTTGACTTATTTTAAATATATGATCATTTCATTTTAATCATTTTTTTCATTTAGCATTCTTTTGATTCATTTTATTTATTTGATATCATTTTATTTATTGTATTCATTTCATTCTATGTATACATTTCTGATCAGTTTATCATCTCTTGCATCTTATTCATCATTAATTTAAATTATTTTATTCACTTTTTTCGTGTTATGCCATTTTATGTTATTTTACAGGTTTACACATTCTATTTATTTTAATAGTCTGACTAATTTTGTTCAGTTACTCAATTTAATTTATTCTATTAATTCTATTACTTTTTAATATCGCTGATTTTTTTTTTATTTGATTTACATTAATCCTTCCATCCATTTTATAAACAGCATTTTTCATTTTTATTTTGCTTCATAATTATTTTAAATTTTTATTTGTATTATTATTTTTCTTTAATTTATTCACTTTCTTCGAAGTGTTATTCGTTCAGAACTCGAAACTGTGCTTTTCTCACATTTAGTTGCTGTTTTTGAGGGACAATATATAAATTTATTAAATACAATCAACAAGCGTTTGTTGGCAAAGTTAAATTTGATTCTGTCTGGCGCTGGGACTTTATTGTTACATGATAAGAGAGCAAATGATAATTCCACCATCGAAAACGGTGCTTCGATTGCGCTATCGTGAGGGACGCGGTGCGGTAGATCTTCTGTGCCGGGGCAGAATCCGGACAGACCTTCTTGGCAAAATCGAATATCCAACGGTTTGAATATTCTACGCTCTCGTTAATATTGTTTCGGTTTTTTTTTGCGCCGGATCGTGTCCTAAAGAGTGCTCATCGATGTTTCTCTCGTTAGCCTGTCGACAAACCGGTGCCAGTAGCTACGTTTTTTGGCTTTCATCAAACTCTTCATGCACGTTTCTGCCATCGCGCATTGCCGGTAGCTGGTTGGTAGCCCGTCGTCCCGGAAGTTCTTATACGCAGTGGCCTTCTCCGTGTACACGTCTGAGCACTCTTTATCCCACCATCGGTTGACAGGAAACCCGCGAGAGTTCGCGTCTGGTACGCGTTTAGTCTGAGCTTGAATCGCGGTATCGAGAATCAAGTCAGCCGTACTCTTCCTCCTCTTGTGTCGACTCTACTTTTTCGGATATCGCGGACGAGTAGCTCTTCCAATCAATATTTCGTGCGAGGTCATACGAAACATTGATTGTATTCGGTGGCCCTGAACCGTTAGCAATATTAATTACGATTGGTAGATGGTCGCTGCCGTGGGGATCAGAGGCTACTTTCCACATGCAATCTAACCATAGCGATGTCGAGCAGAGGGACAGGGCATAGGCGCTCGGACGCGCTGGATGGGCAGCAATCCGTGTCATTTGACCCGTATTCAAAATTATCATATTGAAGTTGTCGCAAAGCTCATGGAGTGAGGTAGATCGATTATCGTCATGAAGGCAACCCCATGCCGTACCGTGGGAGTTGAAGTCACCTAAAACTAGCTTCTGTGCGGGGAGGATTCCGCAATATCGCAAAGCCGTCGGTGGCTAAGCGAGGCTCTAGGAAGGATGTAGGTGGAAGCAATGCAAAGGACTTTGCCTTTAATTCTGGTTTGGCAAGCGACAACTTCAATGTCGAGGGGGAGTCGATTGGATTGAAAGAATAGCACTTTTTGATCTCCAAAAGTACTCCTCCGTAAGAGTCTTCTCGATCCAAGCGAATAATATTAATAATATTAAAACCGTGCAAGTGTAGGTCTACTTCTGAAGTAAGCCATGTCTCGCATAGTGCAAATGCATCGCATCTCAAGTTATTTAATACGATTTTAAAGAAATCGATTTTCGGGATAATGCTTCTGCAATTCCACTGTAGAACAGTGATTAAATCAGTGACCTCGTTCGATAATTTAGCCATCGAAGGATACAATCGCTGAAAGGAGGGGCCATTTCGCAATGAACTGCCTCAAAAATGTTTTTACTGCGGTGAGAAAACTTATCAAGATTCTTATTCCAATCTTGAGTTTGAAGATTTCATTCCAAACTGTATAAGAGAGAATCATGATCTCAATCTCTAATTAAATCTGATAGTTCGAAAATTGCCAAATCGTCAAAAAAAACTTTGGATATCCAAAGTAAGCCCCTGCTGTTCACGAAGCAATGCAACTACATTAGATTTAAATTCCAACTTACCTGTCCTTGATTGAATCTTTATGCAACTGAACCCACCCAACAAGCAACCTTCGCACACCTGGACAACTTCTGCAGCGAAAATCTGCGCTTTCCCACATCTGCCCACTTTCCCAGGCTCTAGTAGCAATCAACCCACGGCGCAGTCAACTCTGTCCCCTTTGGTACCACCTTCCCTGAGATTCCGCCGCACACACATCCATCAAACAGAAAGCCACCTTCCAAGTTTCCTTCCTTCCGACGCACCACGATTTGTGCAAGCCATCGAAAAAGTAAGGAGGACAGACTTCCCCCTTCTGTGTGCACCGGAATTAACCCTCCGATTTTGTACCTTCGAATACCTCAACGCGCATCGTAAGTTCCCCCAACGAAAACAGTCAAAATCTTGGAAGCGATTTTCCCACAAGGTGCGCTTGACAGCAGCGAGCATGCCGTTATCGGCTGGCAAGACGCTTCGGAATAGATGAGGGAGACGCACAATAGGACACACAGTATGAGCACTTTTCTTCCCATTATATTGTGCTCGCTGTGTAGGCATCGAACAAGGACCTTCCAGTGAGACATGCCAAGCCGGCTTAGGCACGCTACACTACTACTGCGAGCACATTAATGCAACAACCAACGGTGTGCTTGCAAATCAAAGAAATGCCTGTAATTAATATTTATGTTCCGATTTTAACTTGCATTTCGCGCCGTGTCGAGGCGGAGTAGGAAGGGGTGGGATAAGTTTAGCTTCTGCGACTGCATTTTGTGGTGTTTTGCAAGAGGAACACTTCGTTGTACATCATTACGAGACTAATAGTATTTTATGCTCACCAATTTTTTCATGTTTGTTCGATCTCTGTTCGACATATTCAGATGATTTAGAAATAAATACAAAAAAGCTAGAAAAAATCTGGGATATCTTCCAATAAAACTACTACTAAAGAATAATTTTTAGCGTTTTCTTAAGTTGCAATAAAATGCACAAAAATCGTTAACTACCACTGTTGTTTGTTTATTTTTGTAGCGCTTGGCCTACAATGTAATGTTTTAAAATAGCTTCAAAAAATTGTCCACTGTGACTACGTTTCAAAAATCACATTCGATCGACTCAATTTTGATCGTTTTTTCAACAACTACTAGAGAAATTTTGGCCTATCTAATCAGTTGTGTGCGGTTTGTCGATGTAGTTGAAAGACTTAACGTAGCAGCATAAAAATGCCAAGGATGTCAATTCGCAAGATCGAGGCAGCAAATCGACATTATCGTTTTTCGATAGGATTCGTCTATCGAATATTGTCTTCAATAGTTCGATTTTTGCAATGAAATGAATGCTAGTCAATGCCTTTATTGGTTGATATGTTTATCATTTTAATTTCTATTTTATGTTATTTCAAAATTTAGTTTTTCACCGTTAGCTGAAGTAGGACCTGGCAGCACTGCTCCAGCAGAAATTAATCAGACTGAGCATATTATCTTAATATTTACGGATAACACTGAAAATTGAAAGTTTTCAGGTACAGTTTACACATATTTGAGAAGTCAAAATAATGGAATAAAAAGGATTTCAAAATTAGATAAATTTATTATGAAACTAAACATACATCTTTATGTTCGTAATACACTAATAACATTAATTTTGGTAGCACACTCAGGTTACTAAGCGGTTTTTGACGAGGTCTTTTACGTGGATTTTTCAAATTAACGCAGTTTTTAAATGCCTTTGACCTAGAAAAAAATCGGATTTTTCCGCGCATTTCGCAAGTTACGTGTTTTTTGCAAAAATAATAAGTCTTGTTGAATGCCAAAGACTTCCAAAAAATTCTGAAGTCCTATTGAATGCAAAAGACTTGAAAATATTTGGATTTTCTTGCGCGCATATCGCAATTTACGCGATTTTTACTAAAAATATTCTATGCTCTTTGAATGCAAAGGACTTAATTTTTTTTTGGAAAAATGGAAAATACGGATCTTGAAAACTCCTTATGGGACTCACCTCAACAATATGGGTATGTAATTTCAGAATGATTTTGACGAATATGTGTCAGAGGTCGATGTTTGGCGCCATTATGAAATCCGAGATAGCGATTTACAGTTAGGCAAAATTCACTATAACCCAATCAATCAGGGTATTCTCTGAATAGTCTTGACAGGTATGCGTCCGATATCGATGTTTAGCCCCATTTTGAAATCCAAGGTGGCGACTTCCGGTATAACGAAATTCACTATAACCCAATTAATTCGTAATAATCGTTAGTAATATCAATCATAAGCAGAAATGTGATTTATAATGATGGTGTAATGCGAGTATTAACACCAATTCGTCAAGACCACTCTGAAAATAACCAACACTGTTTGGATTAAAAAGGATTTCGCTAAACTGGAATTCGCTATCTTGATATTCAAAATGATACTAAACACCGACCTCTTACACCGACTCGTCAAAACCATTCCGTAACTACCAATATTGATAGATTTAGAGCGAATTTCGTTAAACCGTAAGGCGCCATCTTGGATTTCAAAATGGCGTCAAACATCGACCTCTGACTTCTACGCGTCAAAACAATTCCGAAAATACCTATATTGTTGAGGTGCGAGCCATATTGAAGAAGATCCGTCTTTTTCAATTTTCCCGAAATCTTCTAAGTTGCATTAATTTTTTTTGTGGAAATCGCATAATTTACGAAATGTGCGCAAAAAACCTCAAACTATTTTCTACGTCTTTTGCATTAAAAAGGACTTGTTTTCGATTCGAGGATTTTCGAACTACCGCGTTTATTTACGCGGATTTTCGAATAAACGCAGTTTTTTTGCGTGGTACGTTTACCCGCGTGAAAAAACCGGACTGAAGTAGTTTATGACATTTTGACAGCAACGACCGTTAGGTTAGGACTACCGGACGTACATTGGACGAGCCCAAATCCTTCAAATGATCATATTGGCGGAGAATATTAACGGTTCAGTCTTGTTGAACGCAAGTAACATCCATGGTGGTATACCATTTCGTGTAACGGTACGATCTGGTCAGAAATCGATAAGATCCGAATAGTGATATCGAATCATATGTACAAGCTGTTTTTGCAAACATTCCTCGATTTATATTTCGCTGTTCATCGAAACAGTTGTCATGAAAATTGTGACTGCGTTTCGACTGGTTCTGCTTCCTACAGGTTCGAAAATTCAATGTCCTGTATATACACATGCTACATGGCATGATGAACATTTGACTTAGGAGTGCCTACTTTTTGGCCAAATCTCGCACTGAAACTTCTTTTCGTGCAGACGCCTTCAGTTTACGTTGATCCAAACGCGTATTAGTAGGATCTTTTTTCGATCAGGTTTTCGGTTTGTCTTCATGTCTTCCTCACAGAACTTCCTGATATCTGTTCACACGGATTTCTCACTTACCGTAAACCGGGGTGACTTTGATCATCGGGGTCACTTTGATCGCTCGAAACTTTTTTCGTAGTTCGCTTATTAAACCAGAATAGTCTACCGAGTCATTTTAATTTGAAATGATTTTTACTCTAAACTTATAAATACCGATGTGTTGTACTTTTTGGGTATATTGTTCGGTTTTTGGGCACAAAAACTACAAAAAACCGAAATTTAACTTTACCTTATTTTTAGGAAGCTTCGTAAAGTCTCTACTTTTTATAAAACAAAAAAAATCTCAGGTTTGAGCGAGAGTAATAAATGACAAGTGAGTTTTTATTTTCCTTTAGAGTGGGATGTGCCAAATTTACTTTTAAGGGTTTGTTAATTTTATATACAATTTTTAGTGAAACTAGTTGGCAATTATTTCAAGTTATTTTGTGTTAAAATTCGCAACATTTTTTTATTGTTCAATATACCAACGTGTTAAAATGGATGAAACATTTTATAACTCGATAAAGCAATGAAATAAAACAATTTTAGCAGATTTAAAGGTTTCAGCATCTTTTATTGTAGTTAGACACTAATTATACAATTTTGGTTACTCGAATTTTACAGTACATTGAAATACTTTGTATAATACTAATAAACATCTATTTAACTATGAGTATCTTCCCAAAATTAGCTTAAACAAACATTTGAATGAAAAACACTGACATCAATAATTTAATTTGGGTGAACATGCAGGTTATCAAAGTCACCCCGGAATACGAAAACGGACTTCAACTTGAAATTATTTTTGGAAAAATAGCTGTAAGCGGACAATTTTAGGTAAACCATCCAATCTTGTTCTCATATCATCAGTACATGTTTTAAAAACATTAAACTTGAAAAAAATGAGTTGCGCCTAAAAATATATAATGATTACTTCGAAAGTGATCAATGCTACCCCGGTTTACGGTACTCCTTCCCTTCCATTTTTGCAAACTTTCTCAGTGACATTCCGGGTTCGACGCCGGCGGTTACTGACTGCGACAATACATTCTGGGACAGTCTTTAATCCGATCAAAATTACCTGCAAATAGTCTGTTCGACAATAACGCATCTAAACCGCACTCCTCAACGAGCGAAAATATTGTCAATAAGTGAATCATTGATCAATATGTTGATGGTGTCATGTTATTTTTTTTTTGTTAGGGGAAACTTTGCCACTGCGACCACTATTCAGGTTACCTTTTGTGGCTGCACCTGTTTGCTCTACATGTTACAATTTGCCCGAGTCCAATGTAGTTGGAAACGAGTTCTTTGTCCCAACCGAGTAGTACATTATCAATGTAACTGAGGATCCGTTTGAAACAGCTATGCCATACCTCGTGAGGCGTCGTAAGATGCCTTCCGGAGTATCGCTACCTTCGAAGAAATAGTACTGCACAATGGCATATAATATGTTACGAGCTCTCGGGCCAGTAGTTACAGGATCGACAAATTCTGTAATTACGCACCAGGGAGCCCAGAACATATTCTCTGCCTCTGTTACGTTATGGAATTCAAATAAGATTGACGTAAGTCTCTCCAATATTTTCATTGACAATGTGTTGGGTCCGCTTACCATGTGTTTGTATAGAAAGTTATTCATCTTACACACACCCTCATCCACCAAGAAATTAGCGCAAACCTTCCAAATATTGTAGCTGGCACGTGTTGTCTGTTTTTTTTAACAAACTGCCGAAAAATATAATTCACCAATATATTAGATCTCGCAACAAAAGATCGAAAATCTTCGAAGATGATCGTCTACGATTTTTATCCTCTTTTTGCTTCAATTGCGTCAACTTTTCAAACTAATGAAGCATGCCGTTCAGCTGCCCCGGCAAAGAAGGCATTCGAAGACGCTACATTTAGCATTGGAAGCCTGAAAAGGAAAAAAATATAATTCACCCCTCAACAAGCGGTAGATTGTGGTACCTGAAAGAAGCAACCGGAATAAAAACGGAAAGAATGAAGCTGCAACAACGGTCTTTCAAGGCGAGAGATCACCGAGGAAGTGCGGGTGTGGAAGTAACGGTCGACAGACAGACAGAGAGACACAGAGACGCGTTGACATCAAGCTGGCCCTCCTGGCTCGTGGCACAAAAGGAAGACACCCGCGTGACAAAAGGCAAATTGTGTAAACAAAATTGGTGACATGCCTAACTGATTGTTTTGTTTATATTGGACCCAGTTGGGAGGCGAAGACGATCGGTACGTTAAAGCTTGTACAAGGAGAGTGCCAAAACTGGATTCAGCGGCAATAGAAAGGCTCCACATTTTTAGCTATGATTCAATCGCTTGATATAGTTGACAGCTGGATTAGTAATATCGTATTTTTAAACTTGGAAACATGTTTGGTTCTTCAGTTTTAACACCTTCATCTTCAAGCCTTGCACACCTTGCACAAGCCTTTTATAAACAAAAACATTTATGGCTTAATAGTCCTCCACATATACAAAATTGATCCAGCTTTTTACGTGACCTAATGAAGGCTAATAATGACCTGATGATATGTTAACAATGCACGTTTTGACAATAGTTATTTACGCCACCCACCCAGTAAAAGGAAGTCATCCAATTTTAGCCAAATGCGTTAGACTTACCTTACTTTCTTGCTTATAACTTTGTCTAAAACGACAAATCGATATCATATAAACCGAGTAAGTGATCAAAATTTGAACATAGTGATACCTGAAATAGTTTCGCATGGAGTCTAATGGCTATTAAGCCAAATTTCAGTATCATAATTAGGTTACTGAAAAATGTTGAGCACCTGTGTGTTCAGAAAAATTTGTGTATTCACAGCATCTTTCCGCTGAATAATTTAGATAGATTCTCCCAGTTCTACGACGCAAATGCTCTTTCATATACGAGGAGATCTCGGAACTTGTGCACCAACCATCAATGCTCTTTTTCAGGATGCTTGGTTCCATATTTTTCCATATTTTTCTTCTTTTCCACTTCTTCCCCCGTTATTTGGAATCGATAACGTAGTCATGAAAGAATCTTCTCTGCTATCAGATTCTATTTTATGATTTTTTTTTTGCATACAACACATTACAAACTGTATAAATCAAATAAATACACTAAATACGCGTCGATTTCTTACCTCATGTAAGAAATCGAAAGTCTTATTGTAATGTTATAATCCATTTGATACAAACATTACAGTAAGGCGGGGCTGGTTGATGGAACGATGACCTCGGAACATGTCTGGCTCTGTACACGAAATGGGTCATCGAAAAGTCAATTGAGCTAACACCTACCTAAATCCTTGAACCAAGTTATTTGTATGCATATGTTAAAATACATGCAAACAACTTTTTTCTGTAAATCACTACCAGCTAGTGGGAGTTAGGATGGTTAACACACACACAACACATTACAAACTGTATTACACTTTTTGATTAAAAATCGGCGGCTTACGATTTTTCAGTTAAAAAGTCTTGCGTCTGAAGTAAGGGCTCGTGCAAAGAAATTCCTTTAAATAAGTTTAAAACTCATGGAAAAAATACGACATCATGATAATTTCATGTATGAATTGCTACACAAGCCCTTTATTTAAATCTTTTAATGCACAAAAGAGCAAGACGAGCATAACAAACCCGCTATGCACTCATATACTGTGCATATTGTGCATTGCGTATTATCATGCTAATAATATCTAGTTTGCATGCGAAAATCAGTTGTGATGAAAACAGCTCAATATTTATAGATTCTTCTTAAAAATTAAAGAATTTATCATTTGATTTTGTATGAACAATTATTTCGTTGTTTGATTTCTATCACGCAAATTCTTTCAGAAATGTCCGATACATTGAATTTGTGCCCAACATACTATTAATATAATTACTTACTATTTACAGATGTTCCTACATATACGGTGAGCAATATTCCACATTTTTAGCAAAAATACCTGATTTTTTAACAATATTGCAAACAAAACTTGTTTGTGGCTTAACGAATAATTACAGGTTAAGCAAGCTATGGATTCCCAGTTTGGATCGTACAATGTCAACATATTAAAGTATAAAACTGTCAACATTCATCTGGAAATAATGAGGTTCATCAAAGTTACAAAAATTCGACTCCTGCGTTTTCAGAACACAAATTTTTCTCACCATTTCTTAAGCTCTTCGGCCACACAGAACCAAACTCAAATTGTTGAAAAATCTTCCTGATCCAGCAAACAGTCGATTATTGAATTTATACAACCGGCTTCGGCAGCAGAGCATTGGTCCACGTGACTGAAGTAACAGTGATTGTTGGAAATTGTCCTCAGGTTGAAGAAAACGAACTGCTCTTTTAGCTTTTCATCGCTTTTTAGAGTTTTAGTTCTCCTATATTTTAACTCCAACAATTCAAACAATTTTAATTTAATTTTATTACTCTTAGCTTAAGTTTTAATTCACGTGGTATCTAGATGATTTAAAGACGATGGTATAATTTCTGATTTTTTCGTTCCTTCTTCCTCCGCTCTCGACTTATATAATTCACCATAGACTGGCGCGCTGATCTGCTGTAGTCTCTTCATAGGGTTGCCTGGCTGAGCTGATGTAGGTTGCGTCAACATACCCCTACCCGTGAGGCTAGTGTCCTTCAGCCTCCCTTATCTAACGCACGTCCAACACAGCCAGTTTAGCTACCGGTCGACGAAGTATGCCTGTTGTCGTTTGCACATCTTCCATCCTTATACGCCCGTCTGGCCCAGGTAACACTTTAACGACACGACCTCTTATCCACCCATTGCGCACATTATCATCCACAATCACCACCAGCTCTTCCACCTGTACTGGCCTTGTTTCGTCGAACCATTTTGTTCGTCTCGTTATAACAGGTAGGTACTCCCGGATCCAACGCTTCCAAAAAAGATCCGTCAAGTGTTGCACGTGTCCCCAATTATTGCGCAGAGTTGATTTTGCATCAACCGGCATCGTTGAAGGTTGAGATATGCCGTTTGAACTCAGAAGCAGAAAATGATTGGGAGTCATCTGCAGCTTCCAGTGACACGAATGTTAGGGGTCGAGAATTAATGATGAACTCCGCTTCTGCTAACAGCGTAATTAATGATTCATCGCTGGGCTTTTTATCCATTGGAAGGGCAAAGATTGCCATTTTAACCGCACGAACCATTCGTTCCCATGCTCCGCCCATATGAGGAGAAACGGGTGGGTTGAAGCGCCATCGGGTGTTCGTATTCGTGAAGGTAGATGCAACACCCAGTATTGCTTGCTGAATTTCCTTCTCTAGATCTCTGCTGGCCCCTATGAAATTGGTGTACATATCCGAGTAAATCTCCAGTGGGGAGCCTCTGCGAGCAATGAATCGTCGTACCGCCAATTTGCATGCTTCAGTGGTCAAACTATAGACCACCTCCAGGTGTACTGCTCGTACGGTGAGACAGGTGAATAGAGCCACCCACCGCTTCTGATTTGTTCGGCCTGCTCGGATGAGTATTGGTCTAAAATAATCCAATCCTACATATGTAAAGGGTTTAACGTAGGCAGTCAAACGCGCGGCGGGTAACGGTGCCATCCTAGGTACACTAGGTGATGCCCGACAAATCTTACACCAAGAACATGTTCCACGGACAGTCCTAACAGTTGTGCGAAGTCTAGGAATGTGAAATCGCTGTTTCACTTCGTTCACAACCGTTTCTCCGTAGCCATGTCCATACTTTCTATGGTACCAGTCCAGCAACAGTTTCGTAACCACATGGGTTTTTGGAAGTATTACTGGAAATTTAGCATCGTAGGGCACGTATGGAGCCTCAGTTATGCGCCCTTCCATTCGAATAACTCCATATTCATCCAAAAAGGGGCTGGCTTTGCGAATAGAACTTGTACTATCGAGTTTCTTATGCAGATACTGCGGGAGATTTCTGTTATGGGCCAGTACAAGAATGTCTCCAGAGAAACATTCATGCTGCGCCACGCGCCATATATATATATATATATATATATATATATATATATATATATATATATATATATATATATATATATATATATATATATATATATATATATATATATATATATATATATATATATATATATATATATATATATATATATATATATATATATATATATATATATATATATATATATATATATATATATATATATATATCGTTCAGCTTTTAGAATGTATTCTGGATGTAACAAAGATGCACAATCATTGTTCGCTTCTCCTCGCAGTTTCCGTCGACAGTTATCCACGAATTTATAGGTATACGTCACAGTCCGCAGCAGTCGCTCCCATTTCGAAAATCTCCGAATATCGACAAGTGAACGTTGTTCTAGGTGATGAGAAACGTATCTCGAACGGAGCTCTTCAGATGTGTCCACGGCATGTGATCCTAGTGTTGGCCACTGTGATTCTGGTTTATAGAGAAACTCCGGTCCGCGAAACCAGCGATCGTTTGCACAGAAGTTAGGGCCTTTTCCCCATTTGGTGGCTTCGTCGGCTACGTTTTCAGCAGTTGGCACCCATCTCCACTCATCCACAGTCGATTGAGCCAAGATATCGCTGACTCTGAAGGTTACGAAGGGAGTGTAACGCCGGGGTTCCATGCACCTAATCCAAGATAGCACTGTCGTAGAGTCACTCCAGAAAAATCGTTGGGCGATCGCCAGAGAATGATTCTTTTCGACATTTGCGGCCAAACGGCAGCCCAGCGCTGCAGCTTGCAGTTCCAAACGAGGGATTGTCAGAGCTTTCAAAGGGGCCACCTTCGATTTGGATGCAACGAGAGCACATCTAACAACACCCCGATCTTCGATGCGAAAGTAGACGGCACACGCAAAGGCTGTTTCGCTGGCATCTACAAAAACGTGCATCTGTAGGGTTTTGTAGCTTTCTGGATGATAGTTAGGAAAATAGCAGCGGGGAATTCGTATTTTAGGTAACTCGGGAAATTGGGCCGCCCACCGCTTCCACTGAACGTGAACTCTCTCCGGAATTGGGTCATCCCAACCTACTCCGGCTCTCCATAGCTCCTGAATGATCAGTTTGCCATGGATCAAAAATGTTGTCAAAAATTCCATCGGGTCAAAAATACTCATAACCACTTTTAAAATCTGACGCTTCGTTGGTGCGATCGAGTCTATCAATAGCGTTTTAAGAGATTCGCCAAACGTAACTGGAAAGGAGAAAACGTCTTCATGCGGCAACCATATCATGCCGAGAACACGCTCACCAGATTCTTCCTCCGATTTGTCAAACACGAATCGCTTTACTGTGCTGTGCTTCATTTTTCCCAGTTGTGCGAGGACATTGGTCGAATTTGACAACCAGTTCCGAATTTCAAAGCCGCCCTTGGCATGTACAAACTTCACCTCCCGAGCTATACGCACCGCTTCATCTTCAGTATCACGGCTGTCCAAATAGTCATCCACGTAGTGGTTGTCGATTATGGCTTCTGCTGCATCTGGAAATTCTTTAGCGTACTCTACAGCATTCCGGTTCTTAACATACTGAGACGAACATGGAGAACAGGTTGATCCAAATGTGGCTCTGTCCATCACAAATTCTAAGTTGATGAAACATCTCCTTGATATCCGCACTGATGGCCACTTGACGTTGTCTATATCGGCTTAAGACAGCTGGTAGAGAAGTCAACATATCTGGCCCTTTCAAAAGCATTGTATTCAACGAGATTCCATTGACCTTCGCAGCAGCGTCCCAGATCACACGTACTTTTCCAGGCTTTTTTGGATTGATGACAGCCCCAAGGGGAAGATACCAAACCCGCGTAGGGTCAGCCGATAAAAGTTCGGTTTCCGTAGCTTTGTGAGCGTACCCCTTTTGCTGATATTCACGAAGCTGCCTAACGAGATTCTCGCGTAATGCTGGGTTGGATTTCATTCGACGCTCCAAACATTTGAGTCTTTGTTCAGCCATCGAATAGCTTCTGGGGAATTCTATGTAATCGTATTTCCACAGTAAACCTGTTTCGAAGCCACCATCTACTCGTACTGTAGTTTCGGTCAGAATTCGTCGAGCTCGCCTATCATCTTCTGTCTCAATCGTTGGCACTGTTGATAAAACTGCATCGATTGCAAAAAAACGTTCGACTATACCATGGAGTTCGCGATCGGTTGAGCAATCACAGACATGATGATTGAGATATGCGGCGTCATGGTTTCCGCTTCCTATTCTGCCATGGATTGTCCATCCAAGGCGACAGCGCGTAGCTATTGGTTCGTCCCCTCGACCCTCTCGTTTCTTAAGAGCTACACTGAGTTTTGAGTGTTCCACTCCGATGAGAATTCGCGGATTAGCATCTCGGTAGCTATCTATTGGAAGCCCCCCGAGATAAGGAAAGCTTCCAACCAAATCTTCATACACGAGACTCTGAGCTGGTAGTTTCAAGCCGTCCACCGTGCGAACATTAGACATAGTGTATTTGGTTGTACCGTTTCCAGCTTCTATTTCTACTGTCAGACGTTCTGAGCTTGGTTCAATGCGGGAGACGTCCGAAGTCCAGTTCAAGCATAACGAGCTTACTTCTCCATTCAATCCTAGTTCCTTCGCGATGTCTTTGTCCAGTAGAGTTAGTGACGAACCTTCATCCAGGAAGGCGAAAGTTTTGATTGATGAATTTGGTCCGTACAACGTTACAGGAATCACACGAAACAGTATAGAATTAACCACCTGTCGATGTGTACTTACAGTTTCGGAAGTACTGGCTAAGTTTGTCTTCACTACTGGATTCGTTATTTCACAGTTCCGAGTGAGATGCTGAAGGAGGTAGTCGATTTTTCTCTCTTCGCGTGCGTGTATGAATATGAATAATTAAGAAGGAATGGATGTATGTTTTCTATTTGCAATTGAATTGAGAGGCTTCGTATGTTTAATCAAATGTGATACGGTCAGCAAAGTGTTTGGATTAATGAAGTGTAGATGTTTTATGATGTGGATGCCACAACAAAGCAATATGGCACTACGCCTCCGGAAGGCTAGATTTGCTCGACAGCAGTAGGATATAGCAAGTGTGAGTGCCAGTTAGGAATTGTGATTTCACACGAATGGTGCACCAGTGAGAGGGGTTGTTGATGTGTTGGTGATATGATGACCAACTACAACCTCAGTAGCGAAACGGAGGAAACGTGGCGGATTGTGGTCTACACGAAGAGATAAGTGTTTGTTTTTACTAATGTCAGGCGAATACCAAATTCATACCAAAGCAAATTTTCGTGAGCGCTGGAATCTCATTTTTCTGTGTATTGCATTGTTCTTCAGGTGGTGTTTTCTGTGACTTCGAAATGTATCGGATTTTGAGGTATTTGTGCGGTGGCGATAAATATACAAGCAATGCACCTCTGTTGAATGTTCAGTTGGAGCTTCAAGGTTTATATTCATATAAATATGATTGGATTTACTATGCACTAATACAGTGACGTGTGGTTTTTGCAAATAATCGATTATCCGCTAATCGAGTAATTTGCTAGAGACACGAAGGGTGTTTACGCGCGGCATATGTGAACGTGTCATAGGCAAAACTGCGATCATCTTTTCCGTCGATGACGGTGTATTGTGTGAATGTTAAATCAGAATTCTATTCCCTTGGTGTGCGTTGTATTTCGAGTATTCGGTATATATTTACTCTTTACAGGTATGTAATTGTTTTTATCTGATATGTGCGTCACCCCATTACGGAAAGGTTGCTATCAAAATTGTTCTAAATGAAATACCACTTTATATATCGAGATTTTTATGTAAGATTGATGGTGCATTCTTATTGAATTGGTCTAGCGGCAGGGAGCTGAGTGGATGGTATAGAATGGTAAATACTTTTCTGTGGAACATCGTCCTTTTTGACAGGTTTTAGAGTTTATTTGCATGGACTTGGAAAACTTTCGATTCCACCACAGTTCAAGAGACTGATTTCTGATCGCTTTTAGATTCTGACACCTTGTAGAAGAGCTGAGCTGCCGTTTTTTGTTTTTTTTTTTCAATTGCGTCATCATGCAGTATTATATGTTATGCACCTCAGTGGTTGGGGTGTTTGAGTTGCGAAGGGGAGTGTTGTACATAAAAATTAACGAGCCAGTCCTGAAATTCTTTCAGATTTCTTATCAGATTTATACAAAAAGAGAAATAAATATCGCCACTATCATACACTTTTTGGACCAATTGTATGTTTTTTTTGTATCTGATCTCAGTTTTTCGGCGTTAGGAGCAGATTGCTGACGTTGTAAACAATTCCCTATATTCACTGTATGTATTGTATTCTTATAATTGCAATACAGTAGGATTCCGTTTTTGGCAACAATATATTTTTTTTCAGTTGCCAAAACAGGAACCGTGACAAAAATGGAACCTTACTTTAAAAGCTTTTATTTTCAATTTGTTACATCATAAATGTTACAACAACAGTAATTATATAAGAATATGTGATATGAAATGAAATGATAGAAGAAAATCAGCAAATATAATTTTATCTGCTATGCCCGCCCCCATAAAATGTAGTAAATATGACTCCCATGGCTAGAAAAAAAAAGTCAAAAGTGATATCAATTATTACAACTAAATGTGTATGAGCATTTTGTAAAAGCTTTACTATGTACAACAACAATGTTGCCAAAAACGGAACCCATTTGTTGGCAAAAACGGAACTTTTTTGTTGCCAAAAATGGAGCATGCCGAAAACGGAACGTGCCAAAAACGGAATCTTACTGTATTCGGTTGCCAGTATGATGTCCATATATTCGCCCTTAAACCTGTTCTTTAGGATACAACACAAAGAAAGACAGTACTAATGTCATCGCCTCCATCGTCTTAGGAATATTCTTATGTTTGAATTTTAATTTTAATTAAGTTATTTACAAATTGATAGGTAAGATTATATTCCATAGCTCAATAACCAAGACAAGATCCCTCAGCATTATCGCTAAGATAAAGTTTCATTGTTTCATTGCTTAAATTACAATTACATTCAATATATATTAAGGTTTTATGTATTTTATATATTCATTGTCTACATTGTGCTCGTAATACCCATTTAATCAATTTTGGCATTAGATTTATTTTGTTGGTTTGATGTATTTTGTTGAGTGGAGTATGAAAGGCGTATCAACTCTTACCATAATGCACCATATTTAAATATCCTGATATCTTGTTTTGTATTAGTTATTGTATTGTATTCTTATACTCACTATATATCTTTTTATTAACTTTATATATTAATTAAGTTAACCATATTTACAATAGCACTTACAGTCATCAATTGCAATGTAAGATTAAGATAAGCTCATTGCTAACTTTTTGTTACATGAATTTCCTTCATTGCATCCATTATATTCACCTTATTAATATGCAATATCGTCATTATCTCAATGTTGTTCATCATCTCACCAACACCATTGCATTACTCAAACAGTTACCTTTTATCATTGGAATGAGCTATTGGTCTATTATATTATATTATATTACACTGCATTGTATTATATTGTATTATATTATATTGTACTATGTTATATTGTGTTATAATATATTATATTGCATTATATTGTGATATATTATGTTATATTATATTATGTTATATCGCATTACATTTCATTATTTTATATTATATTATACTGAAGTATATTATACACTCAGATTTTCCACGGATTCTTTAATTTACGCGGTTTTAATTTACGCAGATTTTTCAATTAACGCGGTTTTCATTTCCGCGGCCAGTATATCCCATGTAAAGAAAACCTGTGCGTATTATATATATTATATTATATAGTGTTATATAAAATTATATTTTGTTGTTTTATATTATATTATATTATATTATATTATATTATATTATATTATATTATATTATATTATATTATATTATATTATATTATATTATATTATATTATATTATATTATATTATATTATATTATATTATATTATATTATATTATATTATATTATATTATATTATATTATTCATTCCTTACAGCTTTTATTATTTTTTCAATTAGGTATGAACAAAATATCCATTATATTTATCGATATTGAGCTATTTGTCTTGCTATATCACATATTATACAATAAATTTAATGCACTATATAACATTGAAAACTGGGAGGGGCTGGGAGCACCAGGGTATCATATAAATTGAGGACTGGACGAAGGAACGTGGATAGCCAGCCTAAGTCACCTGAAGAAAACTTGTTTTCTTCAAAAGGTCTGATATGAGTTTGACGCACCCTTCTCAAAACAAACCATCAGGTGGGTAAAGCAGGTATAGCGAAATTTTTTATCTTTTGACTGGAGTAATATTGTTGGAAGGGTCTCTGTCTTACCAGCGGGTGCGTGTAAGTGCTTCTGCTTACGGACCCGCCCAAACCTTTTGATTTCTCTTCATTAATAGCAATAATACGAAGGTTTCACGATAAACTATTTCCGGGCTACCGTAAGTCTACCCGCATTCATTGGAAAAACCTTGAGCTGATGGTGGCTTAATATCACATCACATCACATCACTACTGGATTCGTTATTTCAACGGATCGCTTCACTTCATTGCTCTTTCCGGGGTGAAGTAGTTGATGATGGCGGGCGTCACATCCATCCACTCCACATGGATATGTTGTATGACAAGGCCATTTTCCGTGCCGAACGAGGCAACAACGACATAATTGCTGATCTTCGACAAGCCTCCACCGTTCATGGAGATTCTGTGCCTTGAATTTTCCACAATCCTTCACTTTGTGTCCAATCTGTTGACAAATAGGACAGCTTTTCTGTTTTGGTTGATCCTGAACTGCTCTGCCTGAACTGTTCTCAGAGCTTACTTTACCATTACCTTCTAACCCGTGAGCATTCACAAACGCCTTATCTTGGGAGGGAGGTCTTTTGGTTTCCTTATTACCCCTCTCCGGTTCGACGAACAATGAAACCTCACTGGCTTCCTCGATGATTGAAGACATGTAGTTCTCAAATGTAGTAAAGTCAGTACTCTTCGCTTATACCGCGCCCAATCCATCTTAATACTCGCAGGTAACTCTTCTACGAGCTCTTGTAGAAGAGACGGGTTACCCAGGTGGGCGATTTGTCCAGAGGCAATCAGCTGGCTATACAGATTCTGCACAACCAATCCATATGTAATTAATGTTTCCAACCTGTCAGCTCTGGGGGGAATCAGGAATCAGAATATATTGGCTCAAATGGCACGTTCCCCGTACATAGTCGGGGATTTGTGCCTTGCCGTGTGTTTTCATCATTTCCTGAGTGGAAGGAAAGGACAAGGAGGAGTGGGGAAGTAGAATTGGAAGGGTGGGAAAAATAACAGCACAAAACAAAAATAAACAACAGGTAAGTTAAACTCACAAGTAGTTCAACTTGCCTGCGAATAATCCTAAAGCTCTTTACCACATTGGATAAGAAACTTTAGTATGTCTCTGAGTTTCAGTCGACCAAACATGGTTTCGTCTATATAAGGACGGCTGAAGACTCGAAATCGCAATTGCGCTACCGCTGGACAGTTGCATATCAGATGATATGAGGTTCCGTAGTCGGATTCACAAAGATCACATGAAAAAGACTCAGCGCGCTGAATAGTTGCCATGTGATAATTGAGTTTGCAGTGGCCGGTTAAAGCCCTGGTCAGCATGCCGCAGTGGAGCTTCGAAAAATGTAAGAGATTTTTCGAAACCACTGGGCATGGTTGTTCTAGAAACGCCTTTGTTTGGCGACACGTTTGTAGATTTCTCCAATAATTGCGGTGCTCGGACAAAGCCCAGGACCGTATTTTTTCCCTTATCCAACTTGTCGAAATTGGCAGGGCGGGCTCAGGACCAACGAAGTCAATCGCTGAACCTGCCCTGGCCAATTCGTCAGCCCATTCATTTCCAGTAATACCGCAATGTCCGGGCACCCAGACAAGGTAGATAGTGTTGACAATGCTTAGTTCTTCGATTTGGGTTCGGCACGCGATCACTAGCTTGGACCGGGATTTGTCTGAGCTAAGGGCCTTGATTGCAGCCTGACTATCGGAGCAGAAGTTTATAACTCTGCCGGACAAACTCAGTTGAAGGGCCGATTGCACCCCGCACATAATCGCAAAGATTTCTGCTTGGAATACAGTACAATATCTACCTAGTGAGTGAGATTGTTCCAATCTCATTTCACGACAGTAGACACCAGCACCAGCACGTCCCTCCATCAGAGAACCGTCAGTGTAACAGACTACTTGCGTTTGTTGTTGTCTTTCCATAAAGCCAGACAACCACTCCTCTCGAGAGGGAATCTTCACATGGAATGTCCTGTAAGGAAAACTACAAGTGAGTGTAATATCGCTGGGAGCAAGAATATCTTCACCCCATGTAACCATTTGTGACCACAATCGTATATGACTGGTAGCAAGATCAACATGATTACTGTTCCAAAGCCCAGTAACCTGCAGTCTGTATGCACATGATAGTGCTTCTTGTTTTAAGTGTATGTGTAATGGTTTGATATTTAGAAGTGCCTCAAGAGCAGCAGTCGGAGTCGTGGTGAAAGCACCAGTCAACGCCATGAGCGCCATTCTTTGCAGATGGTTTAGCTTTGACTGGACTGTCACCACCTCTCCCCTCTGCCACCACACAAGGCATCCGTATGACAGTATTGGACGTACAATTGTCGTGTAAATCCAATAGATGTATTTAGGTTTGAGACCCCAGGTCTTTCCAAAAGTTCGTCTGCACTGCCCGAAGGCCATGCACGCTTTCTTGACTCTGAACTCAATGTGAGCAGACCAATTCAGTTTGGAATCCAATATGACTCCAACGTATTTGACTTGATCCGCACACAGTAGCTCAGAATCAAAGAACTGCAAGGGACGAACCCCGGTTGTTATTCGCTTCTTCGTGAAAAGAACCATTGAAGTTTTGCTTGGGTTAACTGATAGTTTAACTTGTCGACACCACTGTTCGACAGCTCTTAATGCCTGTTGCATCAAGTCAAAGATTGTTCCGATGCAAAATCCAGTAATTAGTATTTGGTAATCGTCAGCAAACCCGTAGGTTGGAAATCCAAGCTCATTGAGTTTCTTCAACAAGCCGTCAGCTACTAAGTTCCATAACAAAGGTGACAGAACGCCGCCCTGAGGACAACCGCAAATACTCAACTTCCGTATCTCAGCCTGTCGCAGTGACGAGCAAAGCATGCGGTTACTAAGCATTGCGTTTATCCAACCTGAGATACATGCAGGTATCCCATGACCGCGCGTCGCTTCCAGAATAGACTGGAAGGACACATTGTCAAAAGCACCCTCAATATCTAGGAATACACCCAAGCTAGATTGCTTGAGCGAGAAGGCTTTCTCAATGTTGTAAACAACATCGTGAAGCAGAGTGATCGTGGATTTCCCACACTGATATGCATGTTGCATTTTGTGCAGTGGATATTCAACTAAACTAACGTTCCTGATGTGATGATCGATTATCCGTTCCAAAGCTTTCAGAAGAAAAGAACTTAAGCTGATTGGCCTAAAACTCTTGGCTTCTTCATAGCTTGAGCGCCCCCCTTTGGGAATAAATCTAACAGTTATTTCTCGCCATGCTTTCGGGATATACCCGGTAGCAAGACTGGAAAGCAAAATCTTTTTCAAGACATGTTTAAGAATATCAAATCCCTTTTGCAGTAGCACGGGAAGTATCCCATCTTTTCCGGGTGATTTGTATGGAGCAAAGCTGTCAACTGCCCACTTGACCGATTCAGTGGAAACCAATGTGCGTGCTAACGCCCACGAGTCCGAATCACCAGAATGAGATCTGTGAACGTTGATCAACTCCGGATCGATACAGCCTGGAAAGTGTGTGTCGAAGAGACAATTAAGAACATCTTTTTCGTCCGTCACATAAACACCATCTCTGGTTTTCAAGGAGTTCATCTGAAAATCATTCGATTTGGAGAGAATTTTATTTAATCTGCTAGCCTCGTTCAGACTAGAGACAGTAGTGCATAGGCTTTGCCAGCCAGCCCGTTCTGCAGATCTAAGACATTTCTTATATGCACTACGAGCTGACCTGAAAGCCCTGGAGTCATCACGCTGACGCCGATTCCAAGCTCTTCTCATAACTTTCTTCATTCTTTCAAGCTCAGCCCTCCACCAAGGGGTTCCCCTAGTCGATTTAACAGTACGAAGTGGACAAGCTTCTTCGTAGGATGCTAATATGAATGAGTTTGTCGTATCCACGACGTCATCTAAGTCGTCTAGTTGACTAATTGTTGGAAAATATCCATGAAATTTAGTCGCCAAGTTTTCCAAAAAGAGGTCCCAGTTTGTAGATTTAGGATTACGATAGGTCACCACATTGAAGGTGACATCAAAATGCTCGAAAAATATATATTTATGATCGGATAGAGACGGTTCAGTTTCATTTGGAACCTGCCAATTTCCCAGTTCATGCAAAATTCTATCAGAGCAAGCAATCAGCTGGCTATACAGATTCTGCACAACCAATCCATATGTAATTAATGTTTCCAACCTGTCAGCTCTGGGGGGAGGCGTAGAACGAACTTTTGCTAACAACGAGTTCACAATTATTTCCGGTCGACCGTACAGCATTTTCAGCGTGGCCATCACACGGGGCACTGCATCCGGCATCAATAAATTGCAACGTACAGCTTCTAGCGCATTTCCTTTCAAGGACCGCTGTAAACGCATCATATTTTCTGCTAACGAAAAACCGCACAGCGCAGTCGAATTTTCGTAACTGTTGATGAATAACGGCCACTCCAATGGATTTCCTGTGAACACCGGTAACTCTTTCGAAACCACTTGCCAAGCAGCCAATTGTTGCTGCGATGGGCCCGCCACTGCAAGAGGTGAACTGATTGCTGGCTCAGGTATGGATTGAGAGATATCAGGCACACCGAGAGACGGAATATTAGTTTCGATACGCCTCGGGTGTGGGGTAGCTATTAGGTTCACATTTAGGTGCGGTGTGCTATGAAGAAAATGTTGCTCGGCTGCGTTAGATTGAAATACCCCGAGATCGCGAGTGGACGGGGGTAACGATCGAAAACGCGGTGGAAGACTTTGCATATTGGGCGTCTCAGCTAACCTATTACCAATCACTAAATCTCCTACCCGATAGTTTATTTGTTCAAGGATGTTTTCTAAAGTCTTACCTCCTGAGCTCTGATGGAGTGCATGAACATTTGGATCATACTCTAAATTCGGAACTGGTCGAGTCGCTGCACCTACGTATGCATTACTCGACGAAGGTATCGGTATGATACCAGTAGCTGCTTGTACAGACGGGACTGGTCGGGCCACTAATGCACCCGTAAACGTAGTGTTTGTTACTGTATACGGTCTGTAACTCATACCCGATGTAAGTTGTCGAACTGCCGAAATCGGTTGTTCTACTACGACACGTGTAGCATACGCTGGATTCATTAGTGGCAACGTGCAGGGAACTTCTTGCACTGTAAGCATATTTTGGTTTCTTTCTGTACCGGTAAGAACAGCAGTCGATACAAGCGTCGTCGGTAACATCTGGCTATTTCCTACAACAGTCGTAAATGGTCGCTTCGGTGTGTTACTCAACCCTACGCTACTGATAGGAACTGGAATGAAGGGTACCGTCGATTGTACAGCAACACCTATAGTGGCGTTAGTTGGTTTTCCTTGAGTTGCGGCGAACGACGTGGTTCCGGCGGGAAGGGTAGCTTCCGATTCCGTACCTGCTGCCTGTTCCTACTGCTTCTCCATCCAATCCTTAACCTTACTACGACTGCTTTGCTGACTACGTAGCGATCGATTACTCCGATTATCGTTTTCCTCCAGTGTCGATTGAAGTACTGCATACCGTTGCTCTATATAGTGCTGGTCAATCTCCCTCTGCAGTTTCAGCGCGTCTTCCTGCTGCGCTAACTTAGCCTGCTTAATGGCAAGATCCTCAGCCAGATGCTTAGCATGCATCGCTCTTTCCTCTTCTAACCATTTCAACTGCAACTCAGCTTGCGCTTGGGATGTCGACCTCCGAGACGATTTCGATAACGCTGGCAATATCTGCAAATTGCACTTATTGCACCGCCACGACCGGTCTGCAATCGAGTGATTCACCCCAGCGCATCTGAAGTGATGCCAGGTGTCACATTGGTCACACGCGACCATATCATCATCATCATCAGGATTATTGCACAGCGGGCAATTGTTTCGTACCGCGGTCGACATTGTGAGGTTAGGTGACTTACCTCACGGATATAGTTATGAACGGTTTTAATCGAATATAGCGATAATTCCCAGATGTCGAATGTGCACAGTACGGCCGATGATAGTATCCTGATGTGGTACCATAAAACTCTAAAAAGTTTTTTGGAAATTGTCCTCAGATTGAACAAAACGAACTGCTCTTTTAGCTTTTAATCGCTTTTTAGAGTTTTAGTTCTCCATATTTTAACTCCAACAATTCAAACAATTTTAATTTAATTTTATTACTCTTAGCTTAAGTTTTAATTCACGTGGTATCTAGATGATTTAAAGACGATGGTATAATTTTTGGTTTTTTCGTTCCTTCTTCCTCCGCTCTCGACTTATATAATTCACCATAGACTGGTGCGCTGATCTGCTGTCGTCTCTTCATAGGGTTGCCTGGCTGAGCTGATGTAGGTTGCGTCAACAGTGATTGTTATCCATAAACAAGGATAAGCAGCTTTCGACCACAATTCGTGTCGGTCAATTGCAGTGAAATTGTATTACACCTGATTCACCTTCCGATTCGAACACTTAGCGACAATTTTTGTCACGAAACAGAATTTATAGCAGCAGAAAAGATTACTTCGTCGATGGTTTTTGTTTTTCTTCCTCATATCCTTCTGTTTTATCCTACGGCGCCGATGATTGAGTGGTAAGTGTGACCGCCACTCATTCCAGTTGGTCTGGGTTCAATTCCAAGCGAGATCGTTGAGATTTTTCTGAGGTGAAAAAATCTGTGGGCACGTCTTCTTTCGAAAGGGAAATAAAACCGTTGTTTCCCGGTTCATGTGTTGATGGATCGATATCTAGTCCAGTGAAGTCACCTCTCTGACGTCGGTAAAGAAGAAGTAGAATCCAACTTCTATACTTCTATACCGCAAGCTCAAGCTTCATATCTTTCTGTTTTATCAGTTTTATCAAAGAAAAATGAAAACCGCCATTATACATAGAAAAAAATGTTGCCACCTGTAAAGACTTGGAGTGGAATATTTGTGATCCTGATCGAGTTATTTTTATGCGTGCGTGCGCTGGTATAGAATTCTCTTACCAAAATTTTTTCGGGTATATTTAGGTACGTAAGGCAATGAACGTTCCATATTTTGGATCTACACGGTCCCTTTATTTATCACTAACGTATCTGGCAACATGCGTCCGTAGGTATTTCTGAAGCGCTGGTGGACTTAGCTAGATTTGTCCTACTGAAAGGTGGGTGTGCGTTGGAGATGGACGCTGAATTCATCTGGTATAAAGACTCACCATGTCTATCGTTTGTTTACTATTTATCAGTGTCATTTCAATCGAGCACGAGAAATCAAATAAATCAGCATGAGACTTAATCTGTTTGTTATTGCGCTTCATTTTTAAAACTTTAAAATTCGTTACCCTATCCGTTACTTATAGAATTTGAGCTCCAGAATTGGTTTAAAATCGGCTTTCGTAAATGATTCAACGTCGACCAAGACACATCCATTGAGCTCCATCAGCATACGGGATCAAATTCAATTGTTTGACGCTTCAATTACACTTTACGGGCTGCTATAAGAGTTTCCTTCTACTTTTTAAACACTCGATCTACTTCTCATCCATAAGTATGGACGGAACATTATTGTTATTCGCAATAATGGGAAACATCTTGAACTGGTCGTTCTTATGAAGCATTCAGCTTGCATAGAAAATGAAGCGAAGCCAAAATGCATCCGAGCCAAAGCTGCAACACCAATCAAAGAAGCAGATCATTTGCTGTTTTGTTTCCATCTCTTTCCACATAAACGGCTCATCCCAGACGGCTCGTGGTAAGCACTAGGTTTTCACCTGACAATTATGTTCTATTTTGATTTTATTTTCCCAAAATACCATCCGGATATAGCCAACATAGAGGCCGTGTGCTATTCGGCGAATAAATACCAAGAATTGATCCACAAGGTTCGCGTGTCGCAAGAAGCGAAAAAACAGGACCCTCTCCTTCATTTCATTCCATCTTGTAGACTTTCTGATTTTGTGTATTAAATCAACAAATTATTTCTTATCACTTTTCTTATTCATTCGTGATAAACCTGCTTGTTTCTCTTTCCAGTAGTTAGAATAATGACAAACGACGCATGCGTGAAATTGCTAGTTTGTTAAACATACAAAGTACGGTTTTCACTTACAGTTAATGCTTATTTTGGGCCGCTCAAATTATTTCATATTCTCGTCGCAAATAAAACCATTTAAGTTGTAACCTCAGTTTGTTTACTATTTTTAATTGTTTTCTCAAGATTACTTTGTGCATTTTCTTTAGATTGTTTGTCTTCTCTATGAATAACCCTTGAATTAAGTATATTACTAAACATTGTTTCGTTCTTTGTCATTGTGATGTTTTTAAAACGTATGGTTAGGCACCTAAAGAGTCTCAAACAGAGACTCAAAAATTTAGATCACGAGCGTGTTTCATTACAATTTTTGAACGAATACCTATCCTTACTCTCAATCTCGCTGCTCCCGTGAACATTGTGGTACACGGTGCTCGCGAATCTAATGATGCACTATGACACTTTTTCAATTCTTTTGCTTGATATGGGTTATCATTGCCCAGTGACCACGCTTTGGGCAACTTTGTTATCAGTAGTCGGCAGATGCCAGCAGGAGTGAACGAATTTTCACATGTTTGGTTAGTTGCTCGTTACTTTAGCAACACTGGGCATAACGTAAATTTGGCATGATTTATTTCATTTTCTAACTTATGGGAGTCCGAAAATACCAAAGAATTTGTTGCAGTTGCTTACAGTCTTCTAGTCAGGACACTGGCGGAATATTGAAAACTCAATTACCATATGGCTACTATTCAGCGCGCTGAGCATTGTTCGTGTGATCTTTGTGAATCCGATTACGGAATTTTATAGCATGTAATATGTAACTGTTGTGTAGAAAAGCAAATGCATGTGCGGATTTTTGGTGAGCTGCAGCGAATTTTAAAATTTATAAAATTTATTTCAAGAATTATGAAACTACAAAAAAGGATTTTTTAGGACAAGCAAATTTCTTTGACAGCGAAAGTCTTACGAGAAAAGATATTCTAAATGTAATTGCATCATGGAGAAGCTATCAGTAAAACTAATTTTCTATAAACAATTTTGTAGATATTTTAAAACAAACAAACATGTAATTTTCAGTCTACTTTCTACTTCTGCCGCAGTCAGACGTACAATCGAACCCAGTGAACAACAGGCCTCTCGATCTAGTGTGCATTGTCTCGAGAACAAAGGAAATATCGGATTATTCTTGTCATCATGAGTAAAGTTGACGAAAAAGCTCTACTCCGACCCAACGCAGCGGTCGTTGACTTTAAATTTTGTTTAAAACGACCGAGTTTTAGTGAAGTGGAATACCTTCTGAAGGTAAAAATGCAACTTAGGCTTGCGGAAGTCTTGTACCTTCAGTATCATCATCTTCGCAATGTAGTGTTAATATCATTCAGCACGTTAGCACAAGCCGAGCGTTTCGTTTTGAAGAACAATTTAAAACACGTGGTTGAAAGTGACAACGTTGGAATTAAGATTCCCGTATACATTGAGAATGATTATATAGATGTAAGGTTATATGACCTATCACCTCGTACCCCTCCTGAGCCAATTGCAAAATGCATGTCGCAATACGGAGAAGTAGAATCTGTTACACCTGATACTTGGAGAAACTTCTTCCCGGGTACTCCTAACGGCGTTTTTGTAGTGAGGATGCGGGTTGAAAGGCCTATACCCTCCTACTTGGAAATAAAACTCAATACTCACGGAACTACAATTATGCAAACTACGCTATGCACCCATGAGGGGCAAACTCCTACGTGCAAGTATTGTAATCAGACAGCTCATCATGGACAACCTTGCGCGGAAGATGCAGAGGAAAATGCATCTCAACCGATTGCCAACTCATCTACGGCAAACCAACCTAAAACAGAGTTTTCAATACTAATGCCTGAACCACAAACGGTGGCCAAATTTGTGGCAGCTGTTCAGACCATTATGACAACCGCAAAAGAATCATGCAGCACCCCAAAAGCAACTGAAAGCAACATCGGCAACGAATGCAGTAACAATGACGACGGATTTACACTGGTCAACAATAAGTGCAAGAAGCAAGGGAGAACATCTGATCCCGGACACCAAGCCAGCTTCGACCGGGACGTGAAAAAGAAGGGAGAATTAAATGACCCCCCTGACACTGTTTGCCAACAGACCTCGCGAAAAAAGGTCTCCGCTCGCAATAAAAAGTTGCGCGCACGAGATCCAATTAATTAATTCTTATTTGTGTTTTTATTTTTACATGTATTGTAAACGTATAAAAGATCCATGGCTCCGTTAAGCTACCGCAATGAGCCGTGTCAAATAAACGAATTAAAAAAAAAACATGTAATTTTACTATAGAATATGATTCTAAATGTCGATTCAATTCAAAATTATTTTAACGTAAATCCTATAAAATTTGATTGTTTTCAAGACGCTTTTAACTTTGTTTCGACAAAACAACTATTTCGTGAAATCGCGCCATTTTTTGCAAGTTATCCACGTTTCCTCATCACTACAGTTTTCCTAAGTGTTTTTATGTTAATCATGAAAAAGAAAGGTTTTTAATGTAATTACATCATGGAAAAAGAAATAAAAAAGGTTTCCCAATAACATGAAAATATTTTCAAAATGCCTCCAATTTTCAGATAAAAGAATACAGATTTCCTACAGAATATGATACTAAATGCTAATTCATAGCAAAATTCTTATAACAAATAGTTGGGTTTAGTTGATCTGTCCTTTGAGTACTTACTCATCTGCATCTTTTGACTGAAATAATAGAATATATAATTCATATATATTCATATATTCGCCCATTTATTTACTGACAAATTATTATACAACAGTAAATGAAATTAAGATCAAAGTTAAGTCGCTTAATTGTTCGAGTACGCCAGATCTGTCCGGTTCATTAAGTAAGAACTCTTATGTCGTTTTCGCTTGTTTGAAACCAGTTTCGAACCTAGGTTATGCGCCACTGAACTGAAAACCGGGTTGGGTTCTAACATGAAAAATATTTCGGGTTCGCTCACACCATCGTTGTTTGGAGATTACCCAACTTAGTTTCATTGAAAACGTTCGTTTGAAGCAACTAACCTGGGTTAGTTTCTAGGCTCTCAATCGAAAACGACATTAGTATGTATATTAGACCGGCAACAATTTTGACTTTTTTTTCGGAACACTATTAATTCAAATGGTAATTGGATGCACAAATCATATGCGAAATACAAGCTGTTTCCAATAGCTCTACTAGTTCACCCACAAGTTTTTTGTAGTAAAATATATGGAAACTCGGAAATAAAAACTTTAATTCAAATAAAAATTCCACAGTGCAGAGTCACCTCATCTCAACCTCAAAACTTAGCTTATTTTATAATGAACAGCTTTGTTGAAGCTTGCATATTGATTGGAGGTTCCCCGACAGAGTTATTTAACTTTGAAGACCAACTGCAAAATCGGATCAATGTGCAGTCTTCGGCAATGTTGATCCTTACACCTAAAGCTTTAAATCTGCAGATTATGGAATGCACGAGATGGTACTTGCATTTTTTTACTGAATTTATTGTTTCTATTGCCCATTTTTCATATATATTTTACATACAAACTTGAAAACTCTTGTGAATGATCTGGAGTTTTCGGAAAAAGCTCATATTTGACAAATGGTGTGTGAAGGCAATTACCGTTTGATTTAACAGTGTTCCGAAAGTCAAACTTGTTGTCGATCTAATGTATATACTTTGGAAAGAAACAAGTTGAAAAAGCAACGACTATCGTTTCTAAACAATTGAAAATTTGAATCAAAGTCTCCTGGTTGACGATTTGTTTTAATTTGATCAGCTGCTTTTAAATCTATTTACTACTGAACCAGAAATCACATTGGAAGACATTTAAAAATAGAAAACAAATTGATCCAAATCCCTGTCTCAGAGTCCTGTTCATACAATTCTCCCTTCTTTTTTTCTGCTGACTGAGGATTTTCGATTAAAAAATTTAAAAGGCTCAGACTTCAGCTTCGCCTGACGCATTGGCCTGGTGCGCTTCTGCAGCCTATAACAGCTTACTGAATGAATGATCCTATGCGAACAGAGAGCAAAGAAGAAAATCCAATCTCGTCCTTTCTACCTTCATACAGCCCAGCTGATCGGAATCAAGGAGACATACGGCGTCAAAACCAAAATCTTGAAAATGACGAAAAGAACTACGAAAGCGTGTGCCTTGAAAGGTGCACGAAAAGCATAATGTTGCATTTACTCCAGAGGGCATAGACCTGATGGCGCAATATTTCCTACATCCTGCGGTTGAGTACAGCGATGAATCAAGGAGGACTGTAAATTTCTTCAAGACTGTCAAAGCTCCCACTCCAACTCTGCCAGTACCTGGGCGAAGGATTACTTTCAGTTTTCTGTCCTTTTTGACAGGGCGATCCTCGGATGCGTGTGTGGCACAATGGAACTGATTAGGACCATGGTTCCGTTAGGCAATGCGCAGCGTTACCCATCTGGAGTTTGCGGAAGGTATTTACTTTTCCCCCGAGCGGAATGCTGCGATGTTTCACTTTCCTACTGCCACTATTGTCGTGCGTATTTATCTCCAGCTGTTTGGTATGTTTGGACGCTTTGCCTAAGCTGGCGATTTTATTTGCATAATGATTTTTGTGAGTTTTGATCGATTCTACTGTTTTAACCATGAGCGCAAGCTTTGAAGCGAAAGGCAGCATCCGCGTGGTCTTGATAGCACACCGCTTATCAAAAGCCACAGGTTTATTAATGAAGCATCGTTAGGCGGGTGATTGGAACCCACATAGAAGATACATATTAATTAGGTGGGCAAAGCGGTACGTGGGAAAAGCTATGCTATGCAAATTTGATCGACTTGGGGTCTTATATTTATTGCATATTTAGAAAGTATAATGATATGTGAGGACAGGACGACAAAATTCATAGAGCACTGCTAGATCATTTCGAAATGGGACACAGTCAAACGCGAGTGTTTACATTTGAGGGATTCCATGAGAAATCGGCCGACCACAACATATGACCATCATCGATTCGAACGAAACTTTGATGTTGTGTTCGGCTTATGAATTTCCATGATTTTCTCTGACAATTGCAATATTTTGATGCAAGAGCAATTTTAACTACCATTCGTAAAATAAACAAAAATAATAACATTTTATTTCATAAAATTATTTAACTGAAACAAATCATTCATCGTTATTTCAAAAATATTCTCGCACTTTTCTGTCGATAGCGCTCATCAGCTGGCGCATACATTCTTCAGTTACGGTATTGGCTGCCTAATTCCCCAATTCTTCATTCGGCCAATATCGCTGGTGACTGCTTCCCTCATCTTCAATTTCCGCTTCATTATCGCCCAGTACATTTCTATTGGATGTAACTGGGGTAAATTTGCTGGATTGAGCTCTTCTAGGATGAACTGAACTCAAGTGTTGTTGTGTCATTGAAACACGTCATTACTATAATGACTAATGTTGGCTGAAAAAGAACTGACCATCTTCATCAAACGGATTTTATTCTTCATCAAGTCACACGATAACTTGATGAGGAATAAAATCCGTTTGATGAAGCACTCACTTTTGTACTCGCGAATTCCGCCACAAAAACTCTAATTTTGTTGCCACAGGAACAGATCCCTTGCCAAAGCAAAAATTAAAATGCAATTATACGCCTTTGAAATGCAAATATTATTGCATCTATTATTAAACATTCTGTTACTTTTGAACGATGCTCCCAGATTTAATGCATTCTGCGTTCTTCCTGATAATTCTGCTACCATCTGCATTTCGCCTTACACAGGCAATCATTATTGTGATCCAATACTCCCTACTTCATTATAATCTACCTTAAAATATTCAACCATCTCGTAATCCATTTGTCCATTTTGCTTTGTCTATCACTTTGTTCACCCGTCCGTCTGCGTATAGCTCAGTAAATTGAAATGATTTATGAGGTCGAACATGTTTTCTCCCTCTCATCACTAAATCTTTCGAATGCCTCTTTCGACTTCAATCATCCGCACTATGTATTCCCATCGCACTCCGGTCAACTTGAAGGATCTGCGAGAAAACGTGCAGGGAGCACACATGAATCGGGCATAATAATTCAGGCCTCCATTCGAGGAAGCCAATAAAACTGTTTTGATGGTTATTATAATTAATGCTTGTAAACAGAATGTCTCACTCGGTCATAACACCACAGAGCTCCCACGTCGACGGCGATGATGGATTCCGGCTGCACGGCGCACAAGTTTGATGACGATGCCGCGATAGCTTGGCGCTCATAAAGCTCCGGGGGAAGCCATTCGCGGGCAGCTGGAGATCAGCCTACTGTCCCCAAACGAGAAAAAAAAATCAACATTGCTATCGATCGAACGACGGATGCGGTGAATGTCACCTCTGCCGAAGAAATGGAATCCCGCCCCCTCCGGCGCGAAGGACCATATCCACCGATTAGGACTGATGACATTGGTTGGTTTTGTGTGTAATTCTGCTGTCGTGATGTGGTTGCGTTCAGCAATCGATAACATTCGCTTTTGATGGAGCTGGTTTTACGGTGATTTCAGATTTATGGCGAAGAGATCGGATGTCTCTGTTAGTTTTGTCATTTGTAACGCTTCTTGCTAGGAGTCTGGGCAGCAGAAGCATGAAAAGACAGTCGTTTGTTGTATTCCTGCTGATGCTTTCTTCCTACGCCATAATATTAGGGTAATTATCACAAGACGATAAAGCTTTGATGGAAACGATAGCATTAGTATTCATCAAACATAAGAATATTTTTTCCTGCCAATGGGAAGTGACAAATCAAACCATGGTGTGACGGCACAGAGGCTAAGGATCCCACAAGCTAGTGGTCGGACGTTCGAGGCCCAAGCAGGATGGTTTCGCTGTGTTAGTAGGATCATAACAGTAGCCTTTGTCCTGTGTAATAAAACATGAACTATGAAGTCTGTTGAAATAGAATGCGAAAATCGGCAAAAAATTCTAGCCTCTTAGTAATTGTTTTACTAACGCATGAGAATATAATTTATTTTAGTTGCTTTAGAAAAGATCTAAGAACTGTCAAAGTCAAAACAACAAATATTTCAACCTGAACGTTTTGGTGGCTTTCAGCAAACAAATGGCAGATGGTAATCAAAAAATCCAGTTTGAAATACTGTGTTCGCAATTCAAATGTATTCATCCTTCCAGACAATCAATAGTGCAAAGCAAATCGAGGTTTTGCATACAACTAGTGCTCCTCGGCATTTGATAAATAATAAACATTGAACAGTCACTTTTTATCGAAGGATGAAATCTTTTCAATAATCGTGATACCAGACAGCATGCAACCGACGACTCACTCCCACTAGTAAAATGGAAAAGAAAATGTTTCATACTGTTTTATGCAAAAAATATGGATGAATTGATCTGTATACAGAACTAGTACCTACATCTCAGCAAGGAGTTGTCCCCAAATTGATCTCATCGGTTTCACGTAATTTTGCACTGTACAAACCACGAAGACTCAAAGGGGTGACGAGGGGTCTAGCTAAAGCCTACTTTTGTTTACGAGTGGGGAGGGTTTTTTTCAAAGTCTACTCAGGCTTTGATTTTTTGTTATTCTCGTATTATTAATTATTAAGGGGATTTAAAGAGAGTTGTGTTCAACATACTAGTCGATGCAGCTAGTTGAATTTATGCAGACACTTCGAAGCTAGTACACTATTGAGGTAACTACTCTTTAGGCGACCACTCAACCCAGAACCCACGTAATTTTTTGAACAAAAAACGTTGTTGTTTTTTGTGCATATTTAGATATATGTAATGATAGTTCTAAAGAGGATCTCCCAAAATTCATCTATGCGGAAGATTTTAGCTGCGCAAATCCTGCAGTCGGGAATTATAATCTAGTTAGCAGACATGCATGGACTATTAAATGCTTGAACCATTATTAAAAGTTCAAAAATCGTCAGAGTTAAGCATTAAAACCACCATATTGACAAGAAAAAATTCGTTTTTAAATAATAAGTGGATTGATATTTTTTTATTTCGGTGGCTCAAGCAGCAGTGTAGTTGAACTAAGTTTGCTATTACAACATTGTAAATTTTCGTTAAGATTAGATGTACGGTAGACAATTCTTTCAAAAAGTTTCGCATATCCAACGGAATTTCCAGTGACTTTCAGCATTATCACATAAATTGACTATTTTTCAATAGATTTTACCATGCGAGATTGAACGTGAGAACGTTCCAATCGCACATGGTAAAAATCATTATTTTTCAATTATCATTTCATTGATTTGTCATTTCATTGATTTGTCGTAAATACTTTGTTCGCGGTACTTTTAGAACTTTATATGGTGCACATTTTTGCTGAGGGAACCAAGTTATTATCTCGTCAATTTGAAAAGTTATGAAAGATTTTTGTTGAAAAATATACCATCTTTTAAACAATTTTTTTTGAACGAATAACGCTCTCGTAGCTTTTACTGAAAACTAACAAAGTTTCGATCTTTCAAATGAAATTGAAAATCAATTTGCAATCTTCGAAGATATATTAGCTTTGAAAAAAATTATTTTTGTTTTAATAATGTTACTGTGAAAACATAAGAGATAGAAACTTCATTGCTGAAAGACAGATCTGGATAAAATTTAATGGCAGCCAATTGAAGCATTGCATCAATCATTTCAAATTTTATAGAGGAAATGATTGAAAATTTTCTGAGAATTATGTGTGAAATTAACTTTGAACATGGGCAAGTTCTTCGGAGCATCTAAACCGTCCTAGGTGACCAATGTTATCAAAGCGGCTACGTACCTATACATTTTAGTAATTTAACGTTCATTATAATAAGGTTTGCACCATCTGGATATCATGATGGTACCAGTTCATATGGGGATTTACTGCATGACCGCACTTCTCAACCAGTAACTCTGGACCCGGATATCGAGTCAGAATTAAGTTCAATGGCAACCTGTGCCTTTCATTTGAGACCAAGCTTGAGAAAATTGGTTCGGTTATCTCCGAGTAACCGATGTGAGATTGTTGGCCACATACACACACATACGCACACACACATTTGCTGAGCTCGACGAAGTGCGTTTCGAATGGTAAAAGAGTTTCGGCCCTCCGGGCCTCTGTTAAAGATTCGATTTTCAAATTGATTATATAACCTTTCTATAGGAGAAAGGCAAAATTTATGGGAAACTTGCGTGTGATCGAATTGTTTCACTTAACTCCAGAACCAATAATTCGTTCAAACGAAATTCGGTAGCATCAATGTGAACACTATACCCTTCATTTAAGATTAAGATGGTGAGAATCGACTAAGCAATACATGAGAAGCAGGTGTGACTCTAATTTCGGACCTTGGCCATTTCTTAGAATCTTCCGGAATCCTCCATGATTCCCAAGGTGGTCACAGAGACTTTGATTTGTAATTTGTAACCAGGACCAACAATTTCAAGCAATAAAAACTCATTTCAATTAGATATAATGATTAAGCTAGCTTGTATAGCAATTTCGCATGTTACCACATACTTCAATCCGTTACACAGGAACCAGAACTCAGATTCCAGTGAAATATTGTAGCAGTTAATAGGGATACTGTAGCTTTTATTTCGGACTATATTTGAGAAAATCAAGTCAGATATTTTTGAGAAACAGATGTGAGTTCAGTTCAGGAACTTAGCTACCTATTCGAAGCTTCCGGTTTCGCCGTAGTGAAATGTAGTAGTGAATGTGGGATTGATTGGGCATCAGTGAGCTGAAGCTATAAATCCATAAAGCTATAAATCCAATTTAGAATACTTTTTATGAAGTTTTGCATCTTTTAGATAACATGCTGATTTCGATTTATATGGGATTTCGTGCGTGACCACATTCTTCAACCCCTAACTCCGAAACCGAAATTCGAAATTGAATGAAATTCAATAGCAGCTTATGGAAACATTGTTCCTTTCATTTGAGACTAAGTTTGATAAAATCGGTTCAGCCATCTCCGAGTAACTGATGTGTTTTTGGTTACATACAAACATACATACATACGCACACTCACATACATTTGCCCAACTCGACGAACTGAGTCGAAGGGTATAAGAGACTCAGCCCTCCGGGTCTCGGTTAAAAAGTCGGTTTTGAGAGTGATTGCACAGCCCTTCTATAGGAGAAAGGCAAAATGTATATGGCCAACCCTTAAAGCTTCAGAACGATTTTCAATTGAATTTCTATCAAAATGTAAACATTTCCTTTTCTGACACTTGACAACGGCTATTATGGGTTATATAAGTTAGTGAATATGACAGCTAACACGTCATATCCTTTTGGCTCAAGGTGGTTGAATGGAAACCCCAATAATACAATTTATTTGAATAATATTTATCACTTCACGTACCGAAAGGCAAAAAAGGCTGGATAATGTATCCTTAACGTCAGGTGCATCGGAAAACACCAAAAACAGCATATAGTTTAGGGAACATTCAATAATTACGTAACGCTTTTAGGGGGGAGAGGGTACGATCAGTTGTGACATAGGGGGAGGTGGAGTAAGCTATCTCGTTACGTAACATGTTTTCACCGAGAAAAAAATTTCAAGGATATTTTTTACGTAATAGAGGCGGGGGAAGGAAAAATTTGTGACAATTTGTTACATGGGGAGACGGGAGAGTTAATTTTGGGCAATTGTTGCGTTACGTATTTTATGAATGGTCCCTTAATGGCCTAATTACCGCGGAACGATCCGTTAAATCTGTTACCGCACCATGGGCAACAAATCAATTTTTTTGGTAGATACTCCAGTACTCACAAACTGTAAGCACTAGGCATTCAGTGTCTTCGATGCAATTTCTCCAGAATAAGTGCACGTCATTTCGGCAGCAACCTAATTAGGGTGGCTCTCCTAATTTTTTAAATAAAAATATATATCCTGTATTTATTTTTTGCTTTTGACGTGAGACGAATTTCGCGCCAACTCGAACAGCAGTTAGCAGCCTCTAAGATTTTAATGAAATTTTCTGTACATGAAGACTTTGTCACAAAAAGCCACTTTGCATATTTTGTTTATCCAAAAATTATCTGGACTGTCTTTTGAAAAGGGCCAAACTTTTTTACCATTTTTTTTTTTCAAATGGCTATAGTCTAAAAATGACAAATCCTACAAAAAAATGTTATAGAAGTGGTTTTCACAAAATTAGTCAAATTTTCGAAGAAAAATATTGAAAAAAATCTTCATTGACTCCTACACTGAAAAAAATCGATTTTAAAAATTAAAAGTCGATTTACAAAAAAAACCATTTTGATTTGGATGAAATTTTGTTCCAAGATAGATAATTTTGTTCCCTACCTACCGTCAAAAATTCATGTTGGGCACTATTGAGGAAAAAAAGTTATTTGAAAAAAACTTTACCTTGTCCACACTGATTTTTTTTCTTCAGTGTATTTTTATCGAAAACTAAACCAATGAAAGTCATGATCATCTCAGAATCCATTTTCCCAGCTGCTAGTTGCCTGATACATGCAAAAAGTATCAGTAACGAATTTGGTATATATTCATAATAAACTTGAATGAAGACTGGAAGATTGGAAGATAGGAAGACTGGAAGATTGGAAGACTGTAAAACTGGAAGACAAAAAGACTTGAAGACTGCAGTTCATTTATTCCTCTCAAAACTGATAAATTTTATGAAACAATTGACAAACTTTTCTAAAATTTATTTTATGTCTGATGGAGCAGCAGCACAATACAAAAATAAGAAAAACTTTGCAAGCTTGTGTAGATTCCAGTCAAAGTATGAGTTGGAGAGAAAATGGGTCAAAATCGAAAACGAAAAAAGCAGTTTTTTTCCACACCGCGTGTTAGATCTTCATAAAAATCAATCAGCTTATGTAAAATGCTGTTACAGTACTGCTGATTGATTTTTATGAAGATCTAACACTCGGTGTGGAAAAAAAATTGCTTTTTTCGTTTCCGATTTTCGCGAATATGGAAATATCATAACAAGTCCCCAAGAGTTATATAACTGTACAGTTGAACAAACTGATAAAAATATCACAAAATTAATTTTCTGCTACATATTCACTGAACAGTACAACAAAATGTCACAAGAACTCTAAGAGCTGTATAATAACGCCAAAACAATACCTGGAACTCAAAAATTCCACAGGGGCAAAGTAGAGACGAAAAGCTATTCTAATTCAGAAGATGAACCAAAAATATTTTCCTTGTTTAGAAATAATACAAAATAGCATGCATGAAGATAGTTTTAAGACAAATGTAAAATATAAAAATAAATAAATGATTATGTAAAATTCAATACATAATGTTGTGGTGGATATTTCTTTCTCTAATTCTTCCTCAGCATTAAACAAGAAAATAAAAAAGTAATAATGGAATATTTGTTTAACGACATAAACTCTTTTCAATGGGATTCTTGATTAAGGGGTTACATACCTTTTAGTGATACAAATGTCAAGAAAGTTTGAATTTTTGTAAAGGCATAAAGGAATGATTTCATTACATCGAATTTATAATATTTTAGTAGTACATTTTTCAGTAAAATAAACAAGCATAAGTTTATAAAAATAAATTCGCCCTGTTCGTCTCGGACTTACTCTCTGCCAGAGTGGATTGCCCTACAATCCTCGGACGTCTGGATCTTCAAGCCCGCGTTCGAGCTCTACGTAATAACTCCCTTCTGCGAGTTCCGTTCAGGAGAACCAACTATGGTTGCCAGAGCGCTGTAACCGGACTCCAACGAATTTTTAACAGTGTGGCGACGGCCTTCGACTTCAACCGGACGCGGAATGCTATAAAAGCGAAAATGTTGTCAATTTTAAAATGTAATTAGTTTAAGCAACCACCATTGGGGCCAAGGGGCTTGTTGGTGAAGGTAATAAACATAAACATAAACATAAACATTTCATTACATCGAATTTATAATATTTTAGTAGTACATTTTTCAGTAAAATAAACAAGCATAAGTTTATAAAAATAAATTGATAATTGGCGGAGTTATGTCTTTTTTTCCGAAACCCTTTTTTATTTAGGAGGTTTGCGGTGATCACGATTGGAGACCAATAGATCATCTAAAACCCAAAACTCAAAATGTTGTAATAGTATATGAGTATTCCCCGTACCTTAACGATTAGTTGAATAGATAATATTTTTTTCTGCATTCGAGAACGTTTTTAGTAAAAAATCGCTGTTTTACGCTCTAAAAATTGTATTAAAAAAATTCTTATCCATGAAACAAAAGTTTATGAATAAAAAAGGAATTAATTACGATCAATTGAAAAAAAATTAGAAAATTGAGCAGTTTTTCGGTAATCGTGATCACGGAAAAACCATTTTTAGTAAAACGACATTTCGAGAAAATCGAATTTAAAATTTCAAATTACCACTGCTCTTGGTAGACGAAGAGCGCTTGGAAGCGCTGTAACTTTCCATCTATTTATTGGATCTTTATAAAAATTTGGACAACCAATCGCAAGGAGTTGTACTTTCAGATAAAGTAATAAAAAAATATCGATTTCATGAAAACTGAAAAAGTAGTGAACCCCTTAATAAAAATATGCTCAGTTGCTAAATTAGAGAATATCTTCTCACAAACTGAGTTTTATTGGATTCTGAGATGAGTATGGCTTTCATTGATTTAGTTTTCAATAAAAATACACAGAAGAAAAAAAATTCAGTTTGGACAAGGAAAAGTTTTTTTCAAATAATTTTTTTCCTCAAAAGTGTCCAACTTGAATTTTTGACGGTAGGTAGGGAACATAATTATCTATCTTGGAACAAAATTTCATCCAAATCAAAAATGGGATATTTTTTGTAAATCGACTTTAAATTTTTAAAATCGATTTTTTCAGTGTAGGAGTCAATGAAGATTTTTTTCGATCGATATTTTTACTCGAAAATTTGACTAATTTTGTGAAATCCACTCTTACAACATTTTTTTGTAGGATTTGTCATTTTTATGCTATAGCCATTTGAAAAAAAAATTGGTAAAAAAAGTTTGACCCTTTTCAAAAGACAGTCTAGATCATTTTTGGAAAAACAAAATATGCAAAGTGGCTTTTTGTGACAAAGTGGAGTGCTGCCAACTCTGAATACGATTTTGCGCGAAATTCGTCGTGAGTCTTGTTTTTTCCCTTTTCATGGATTTTTAGAACGCGTCCACTGGAAAACAGACAGAGAAAGAATAACCGGAACGGTGAGAATGAAGAATCGGTGAAAATTCACCTTTTACATTTCCTATATAAGAAATGTATAGAATTCGCTCGAAGGACCGAGTCTTATGTACCAATCGACTCAGCTCGACGATTTGGGACAATGTATGTGTGTGTATGTAATGGATAAACTCTCATTCGTGGCTGAACCGATCTTATCAAAACCAATTGCAAATGAAAAGCCTACCACCCAGCCAGAAGATTGTTTTGGATTCTAATGTTTAGTTTCCAAGATATGGATGTTTGAAAGTGTAAAAAATGCTTTTTTTGCAGCGTTTTGAAATTATCTGTCTAAATTGATAACATAGATTAACATTTTATATAATTTTAGACAGCTTATACGAATACATTTCGAACGAGCTATAGTTTGTTGAAATTGGACTGCTATCAAAATAGATATTTAACACTGAATTCGGACGAAAATATTTTACTCTTTCCCATAGCAAGAAATAAGACCAAAAACAAGCAACCTGTTATTAACGCCAAAACGGCTAATTTTAGGTTAATAGTATCTTCGTGGAATTTAATAGGTGCAATATACACTTTCTTTTGATATTGTATTTTTGTATTGATTAATCCCCCTACAAGTAAGATATTTTCATACATTTTCTTGGAAATGATTATATTGAAATGATGGCTTCAGCAAATTTGTAGCTCTTACTTTTGCAAATAACTTTACTGAAGACATCAAATATCTATTTTGAATACTTTAAAAGTTATGGCTTGTTATGGAGTGTCGCACTTAATTTTTCTATCTACTACCGCTGAAAATAACCACCGAACACTTCTAAATTGTCTGGATGAAACTTCACTTATCGGTGCAAAAATTTTCATATCTTTTGACAGCAAGTTTTCTAACTTAAGTTAGAATCGAAACATATCTCGGAAAACGAAAAGCGAAATAAGTAACTCCCAACAACAGCGTAGGTTTTGAGAGTTCACCACCCCCCCCCCCCCCTCTAGCTAAAATTGATTGAATTGAAGCGAAAATTTTATTGATGCTGATTGATTTAATTTTATATTACAATAATAATTATCTGATCAGTACATTGATAACCTATTGTTTTAAACATCGCTCCGAGCACTTTTGAAAAATTGTGGGAATGGGATCCTGATCTGTAACTGATCTATTTGTTGGGGTATCATAGTTGTCTAATCACACCAATATCATATACCAGCATGAAAACATTCCAAAAGAAACTCATTCCGGAGTACTGAAATTAATCCTCAGATTTCCGGATCTACCGAATGCACCGAAATATGGATTGAGGTCAATTTTTTGAATAGGAAACGAAGTTGGAATTGGTTGAATGTCTATGAAACATAAAACAGCTCACTGAAAATTTGCATAACTTTCAACATGTGCTGAATATGTTTTTATTTTGGGAATGCATAGAGATGAGACAAAAACGTAATATGATTAATATTGAGAATAACACTTGCCGAAATCGGATTTCCTTCCTGAAAAATTGAGCTTGACTCCTGCAGGTTCTGATCGATTTTTATAATCATTTGATTTTTTGTTATATTATTAATTATATGATTAGGTAAAATAAATATTCTAAAATACTAATTTAAGGTCAAGAGCACATTATTTCGAAACCGCCAATTTCGGAGGTTTAGTATCTTCAATTAATTTTACAAACGCTAAACAGCACATCAGCTGATAATTCTGGCGTTGTGTATTCTTCAAAAAGGATTTATGGAGAATTTACTCTTCAAACAAATTTAGTTCGAAACTAATTGTCTTCAGCAAAATTTTCGGGAGTGCTATTACAAACCATTTTGTTGAAGACATGAAGGCTCCATATGTTCAGGGTTTCAAAATATTTTGGGCTATTTGTATTTACCTTTAAAAAAATAATTATGATTCTACTGTTTAAGATGAATCTCTTCTACTCTTTACAAACAATAAAATTTACATTTTATCCAAAGTTTTAGTTGCTCTTGAGCTTGCAATAGAAAATTATTCGCTTTTAGGGGGAGAGGTAGGGCAAATTGGGACATGTTTTGACATATGCGGAAGAGGGAGTAAGCTAGAACGTTATAACTACATCAAGGGAAGAGAAGAATATTTGAACAGCTTCGGTTTATTATAAAAAAAAAGAAAAAAATATGTCCCGATTTAGTCAATGTTCCCATTTCATCAGCCTAAAATACACCATGGGGCTGATAAAAATGGGTCTTTTCGGTTTTTATTATACACTGTGTCCCACATTAATAGGTATATCCCTTTTTGAGGATATTTTTATCAATTGCATCGAACTACTTCAATTTTTGGGTACCTTTCAAGGGACTAGTTTATCGATTTCTTCCAAAGTTTGGCGAACCTATTCCCATCCGTGCGAGTTTATGTTAAAAAGGTATCCTAAATTTATTCGTACACATAAGAGCTTATATGTAGCGGATTGAGAAAATACAGGAATTTTCAGCATTTTCCCTACACAATACTACAAAAGATTATTAAACAAAATCTTCCTAATAATGTTGTGAAAATTATAAAGTGTTTGGAAATTTTTAATAGTTTTATTTTTTAATGAACGCTGCGTAACGCAATATATTCTAGATGTATATTCATAATTGTTGTGCCTAAATTTGGTGGCTTTCCCGATCAGAATGAAACAACAAGATTAGAACAGAATGCAATTTTCGTAAGATATTATATTACAAATCTGGTCTCGCTAGTATTTCAAATAACAGAAAATTATAAAAAGTAACAAAACAAGATATAGTTCTGAAACCTCTTTATTATGTGTTTCTGATCGGGTTCATGGAAGTCTCACCAGAAAAATCTTCAAAATAAACTGTTATTCTTACGTAACTGCAACTCAGGCCAAAAAAATTATATCAACAGTGTGGATAACTTGAATTATAATGCATTGAAATTTTCGGCAACGTTTTACGGTTCGATACTGCCTATAAAGTGCTCTCCCAAGGTCTGTTTAGCAGAAGGCATCCGTTGAATGAAAACTTTATCGGTGAATACCAAAACACTATTCGAGATATACGATCAACGATACACCAGACCGTGCGAATAATCCTGGATAAATTTTGGGAATACAACTTGTGGAGTTATCAGCTGCTTATGGATTTCAATTCAGTGAAAAGATCAGACTGTTTAGGTAATATCTTATAATATTCAATAGTTTATTTTCTAAATATTTATTTCTTTTTTATTTATTTATTTGCTTATTTTTTATTTATCCATTTATGTATTTTATTATTTTATTATTTATTTATTTATTTATTTATTTATTTATTAATTAATTAATTTATTTATTTATTTATTTATTGAAGGGTGTCAAGTTGTATCACGGGTTACGTATAAAACGTATGTATAAATGTATAAAACCGCTGCATAAAATTGTCGAGTGGACCGATCGTTTTGAAATTTTAAGACAATAAAATATAATCCATTAGTAAGCTTTTGGCATATTTATTTCATTCAACTTCAATACCATAACCGTACGCTCGCACCTTACGCTTAACTCCACTCATTACGTTTTGTACATCAGCTAGCGGCGGCTTCTTCCACCCACTTTTTCTTCATATCTTTCGGATTTGACCTCTTGGGGATGCTTCCGCAGTGCCTGTTTCATAATTGCTCAGTATTTTTCGATGGGACTGGTTGGCTTCGTACCACTCCCGGACAACATTTGAATAGTGGCGCGAAGCTAAATCCGGCCAGAAGATTTGGAGCCTTCTGCACTTTGTACGTATGTAGTCCCACCCGGTTCTCAGCTATCTGTACGAAAGACTTGGACAGATTCAACTTTTTGGCCTCATTCCTGACCGAAACATTGAGATGCCCCTTAAACGCTTTCACTACACGTTTGTGATTCTGACCACTAATAGAACATACATTCTGACCGCACTTCTCCTGGCAGTAACGTTTAGTCACACCAATCACCTTTGACTGCACGATTCCGAGTTGTTTTACAATGCGCCGATGGGAGAGTTGAGGATTTTCCAGTTTCTTGCTCAGAATCATTTCACGCGTTACTTTTCGGGTGACGCCATTTTTTCCAATTTTCGAAAAACTGACAGCGAATACAGTGTAAACAATACACTCTAAACTACTTCCACCTAAATTTTCAATAGAAAATACCCAATGGGTTATTTTCTACCGCGTTTTTTCCTATTTTTTCGAGACCCCTAACAGGTTGTCCGAAACTTAAATTGTGTACTTTACAAATTAAGAATTTCCGCATAAACTTCGCATTCAAACTCTCAACAGCCGATTGCCTAGAGCAATCAAAACATGTAAACACTTCTGAGAGTTGCATAGATCGTGTCACTCATCAAGGTCAATCCAGATTTGATAACCTTCTTACCACATCCCACTAATAAAAGTTACTTCCCTCAGAAGTATATACGATCTCAATAAGAACGAACATTTCTTTCTATTCCCTATGACTGTAAGAAAGGGGTCTGCGCCGTTATAGGCATCGAAAAGTATCGAACACTCGGAACGTTCACATTGTCCAGTTGTCTATGCAATTTCACTTGTTCTGTTCAATCACGGAGTCGTAGCTCTATAAATCGAATGGTCATCATGCAATTGATAGCCACCCTAATGACGTAGGTTGCTTCTTGATTGTTACCTGAAATCAAAATGTTCAGGTAAACCTCACCTTGTCAATAATATTCCGTTCAAAACATAAATTATCATTTGGATAGTAACACGCATTATTTCGAAGAAAGTTGCTTCGCAGAAAATCGTCAAGATAAAATGTAATGTCATTTCGAATCGCAATCACAAACACACATTTCAACTTGTGATTTTGCCTTTGGTGACGCCTGCCTCACCCACTCTTCCATATATCCAAAAAAAACGAGAACGAGCAACTTGCCCAAACCCAAAGCCTTACTGCATTGATGATCGTTCCGTGTGAGTTCTGTAGCTATACTTGAAAATTTATGTTGCGCCACGAAAGCTTACACGAGAGTAAGATAAGATTGTGAGCAAGACATGAGCCTGGAAGAACTTTCTGATGGTCCGATGGCCATGCGCCTACCGTCATGCGCCTTGTATACATGTGTGTATGTACGAGTGGGTAGCATCAGTTGACTAAAGGATCTGGCGAACACCAGCAAATGAGTGATGCTGCACGGAATGCGAAATTGCAGTCAAGGGGTCTATCCTCAGCTGTGCAGCTGCACACACTGCGTAAGATCGTTGCAAGACGGAGCACTGTTGTAGGGGCGTCGAACGAGCGTGGGAGTCATGCGAAACTGTGGGAAAATTCTGCCGCAACTACCCAGCGAACAATGCGATTTTGTGATTTCTGTCTGCGTTGACGTCAACCGATGGGAAGTGGAAAATTTCACTAGCAAACAAGTCAAGTTCATTGCATCGGTAATCGATTACGCGTATGCATTAAAATGAAGCGCGACTGGCAATGAATATGATGATAAACGAAACCATTCAATCAAAGAAAATTTTCGGATCGGTTTAAAATTTGCTGGTTTTTGCGCAAATTTGATATGGAGCAATGGGTCCTCAAACAATTACCACTAAAATTACGTTACGGAATATAATCAATTAACCTTGCTGAGACAGCTGCACCAACTGATATAATCCCTTAGTAACAGTCCCAAATAAAAATTATAATCGGCCTTGAGTTTGCCACGTACGGAATAGACAACTGGCGATCATTCGACCATCATTTTGAAGAAACTATAAAAAAAAACTCCAGAAAATCTTGCGCCACCCCTCTGAATAACATAAATGTACGCAACCCAAAACAAAGACCCACAAAACTATCAACCAGAGTTTATCGCAACTCAGGCAAAAGTGCGCAATTTCCTGTCAAGAAGATTTAGACCAGGTCGCTTCCCTTCGTAGCGAACAGGCCCGTCGGACCTCGAAGGGTGTCACAACTTCCCCCATCCGACCGGTTCAATTTACGCACTTTTCCACGAGAAAGACGAAGGAGGCATTGTTCTTTTCCTGCACTAGAAACCATTTTCCCTCCCTATGGAGCCGATTTGAAAAGACACCACCTAGGAGAAGCCGGAGTAACCGGTTCCCGATACCTGCAGGAACCGGATTTCGAATGGAACCCTATTTTTCATATTCTTCCGTACTGATTATAGCCGTTTGTTCCGCATTTGTACATTTTCTAGACCTCCGCAAGAAGCTAAACCTGGTGGAAAAGAAGTGTCGGTCGTGTACTGTGCACATTGTGGAACCCCTTCAGAGGGTGAAATGGCGACGGTTTGTCCCTCGTTTGCTGAAGATATTATTACGGTGAAGATGCCTCATGAAGAATGGTAGAGGACAAAGGCCTTAGAGAGGGTACTTTCGATAGATGGTCCGTACAGTTGTGTGTGTTAGTGCGAGCTTTTCGCAATGAAGCATGCCGTGATGCAGTAAATGTTTGGCACAAACTAATTATGATTGATGAATTTGGAAACAAATATTAAATCAAATTGCAACTTAAGTAAATTATTATTAAATTTGCTATTTTTAGTGTAAAAATGCTCTGGTAGAAGATTCACTTTAGGAAACATACAAAAAATTGGGGTCTTAAGGAATTTAATTAAAAAAATGTGGTTTTCAGACTAAATGATGAAAAGAAACAATGTTTATGAAATTTACCGATACCAATCTACTACATTTATTTTCCTAAGAATTTCCCACGTTTAGCAAAGTACATTTAATAAAAATTGATTGAAGAATAAGGGGTAAAAAATTATCCAAATGATGTCAAATTTCGCATCTGAGCTTCGTTTGACATTTGTCACGTAATATAGAAAAGAACTGAAATTAAAATCGATTCCTGGCTTAGGCTCGTCTGTTTAGACTAAACATGACTTAATTCGTAATACTTCTGTCACTCCGTCCATCTCGCAAGATATTTCTTCTAGGCATTTATGCAGAATCTGAAGCAGCCTTATGTTCCTTAAAGTACATTTGCCTTGCAAAAACTCGATAGCTCGATGAAAAGAAAAAAAATTAAAGGGTTGTGTGCAGAACACGACCACGGTGGCATTGAAAATGTAGTTTGCCATATATTTCACGGTGTCGCGTCGGCGGTAAAACATGATGATGAGTTATGTTCTATCAAAAACCAAGCAGAAACTTGAGTGAAAAGCCGAAAGCAGAGGACATTTCCTTTCGATTATGGCCATATGAGCCTGCCTAGTCCTAGTTTTTTACGTTCTAAGTTTACAACTGATTCGCTCCAGAATACCTATCCGTCTTTCAATTTCATTGCTTTCGTTTCTGTTAGTCTTAAATTTGTCAAAAATAGCCAACAAAATCGATATAATAATCGAAATATTGCACGTTTACTCTCTTCACGGATATGGTCGGTCAAGGTATTCGTTTGGTCGAGTAGTTGTTGACAACCGGGCTGTCAAACATCAATTGAGTTATTGGATGCCAAAGAAATGCGTACATATTTTATGTGTTTGGATATATACAATTGATCGAAGATTAATCTATATGAAATGGATAAAGCAGCGTTATATTTCACAAATACTTCAAACATTTTACATCGTTTGTCATCATATTAAAAGTATGTACAGTTTTTCCGCACATGTATGAAAGCTAAAAAGAAATAACTACTTGAACCAGCCCCCTGGCAACCCTATACCATCATATGGAGTTGAACAGCGACCTACATATATGGGGCGTTATAGCTAAAAAGCCCCACACAGAGAATTATGTTCGGCACTATACACGATATTCAAGCATTCCACACGACGTTTAACATCTTGTGGGATGATTTAATACCATATTATTCAGCAAATCAACATTTAGTAACTAATTACAGCTTTTAACCATTCGCTTCAAAATTAATGATTTGATTTTCATGGCAGTGATGCTGACTGTACAGTCCTTGACAGAGGGCTGACTTAGACAGTACGAAACAATGATATGCATTTATTTAAAGATTTATTTATTGTTTATTTAAACAACTGCTTTGTAACCTACTTTTATAGAATCGATAAAAATCAGCTTCGGGATAAGTTATTATATATTTCTTTCATTTAGTTTAAATGACTTTAAATTAACGAATATTTGAAACGCGCATCGATTTTCGCTTTACTATTTCGATCAATGCGTTGAACTTAGTGCAAACCGTTTGAAAGCGCAAGCCTGGCAACGCTGCCGTTAAGATGACGCCTTCTCGAAGCTCCGATATTTTCTGTTTTATACAAAGGAAAACGGGTTTTTAAGTGGCTTTTCTCGGTGTAAAGTTAGTATTTAGCGTTCGCTTTAGTGATTTTGTGTACTATCCGTTCATCGAACCAAGTTTTACTGTTTTTTTTCCATTAATACGCGACCCACCCGGTAGACATAACCTCAACGAACAAAAGTGTTTGCTAGTGCTACGCGTTATGCAGTACTAAGCGCTATGCCCTTATAATCGCCAGTAGTGCATTTACCACAATGGATACCTGCGGCGTCTGCAGCCTCGAAGACCCACCAGAGAAAAAAGCCAAAAAGAAAAAGAAAGCAAAAATACGTATCGAAACTACCTGGATCTCATGTGACGCCTGTCTCTCGTGGTTCCATACAGTCTGTGTACGAATCGGAGAAACGCTGCTACGGGACATTCAACGCTATACGTACTTTTGCGAAAAATGCTCGGTCGTCGGAACTCTGGTACATAAACATCGAGATGCGGAAGTAAACGACCAAGACACAACAAGTAAGCGAATCGAGGAACTCTCTGCTGCCATCACCAAGCTACAAGTGGAATTAGCTGCAATGTAGTCTACCATCTCTAAACAAATGAACCGTTTCCGTAGCAAAATGAACGAAATTGAACGATCAGATGATATGCAGGCGTCATTTCAAAAAATGGTTAGCACCATCGGAGAACAGCTGGGTATTATCAAATCTGGAGCTAAACTGGCGAACGCCTGTTCCCAAAGCGCTAATCTCTGCAGGATAGCAATCAACAAAGTCCCGTATCAGTCTGGAGAAAATGATGTCGCAAATTGTTTCGTTCTCCCGGATTCCTGTGAAACCATCAAAATGAACTGATAACTCCAACCATCCTCGTTACCTTCAGCAGCAAAGAGTACCAGATTCAGGTTCTTAGGCGGTACTTTGAGAACTATGCCGACGCCAAGCTCTGCAATCTCAACATAGGCCTCCCACTATATTATCGTTTTACCGTCAATGAGATGTTGTCTTTGCTAACTTTCCGAATCCGGAATTTCGCCCTGCGGTTGAAGCAGAAAAAGGTTCTTCAGTCTGTCTTTGTGAAGAATGACACCCTATCGATCCGCCGAACAAGCCAAAGTCAGTATCCATGGACAGATCCCGCAGCTTCCAGTTGTAATATTCTTATGTGCACTACTGACGATTATGAAGTTTCCCAAACATATCTCGAAACAGATATACAAATTTTCGTATCGGTCACCTCAACGTCAGGGGACTTGAGCGGCATATTGACGGTGTGAAGCTCCAGTTAGATAAAAACCAATACCTCCTTTTCGCTGTCTCAGAAACAAAACTGAAAACATCAGCTCCCGTTGGACCTATCCGCGTTCCAGCCTGCAGCTTTATAAGACACTCTCTACCATCCGGAAGGGGACTGGGCGCAAAAACCTGCGGAGGAGTCGGAATTTACATTTTAAAAGGATTAAAAACCACCCAAATACTAAAATTTGCCTTCGATTGCAATGTTCCCATCGCATCAAGGTTCGAATATATGGCGATCAAAGTGCAAATTAACAATCTCAACATAGGAGTCGTTGTGGAGTACAACCCATCAGGCTCTAATAACAACTTCGCCCAATCATACGAAAAGCTATTACTAGCTTACAGGACTTCAAATTAGACAGACTTTTCTTTGTAGGAGATTATAACATAAACGTCACTGCCTTGCAGTCATCCTTCAACCAGACTGCACTACATCGTATTCATAGCGCATTCAATCTCTCGGTTCTACCCACCGCGCCAACTAGGGTGACGAATAGGAGTGTATCCACGATTGATCTTCTCGTAACAGATTCCCCGCAAAGCATAGTAGTCGCCAAAACTTCCCCAAATAGTGTTTCAGATCATGAAGTTATTTATCTTATCTCAAACGTCCGCATTCATCCACCAGCACCACAACGCATTAAAGCTCGCAACTTCCGTGGTATTAATAAACTGAGGTTGCAAGCTGACTTTATAGCAACGAACAGGACAGCTTTTTACACAGCCAGAAACATAAACGACAAAGCTCAGATGCTGACCTCAGAGCTTCAGCAACTAATGGAACGTCATGCACCCGAACGAATCATCACAGTACGAGATAAACTCACACCGTGGATAACTGCGGAGGTCGAACATGCAATCAAGGTTAGGAATCTTGCACATACACTGTACCAGCGCAACCCTAATAGACAAAGAGGAAACAACGATTGGTTAGATTATGCCCATAAACGTGACAGAGCCGCCTCACTCATCTTCAAAGCAAAGAAATTGTATGCAGATAGAAATTTTTCCTGCGATCTCCCAGCAAAAGTTTTATGGAGTAACCTACGACGCGAAGGTATCCACAACAATGCTAAGAAAAATCTCCCGAACGAAGGATTCAATGTTGACGAACTCAACAAATTCTTCGCTGATAGACACATGCTGCACCAAGGCCCTGGAATGTCCGGTACCAGAATAGCTGAGCCAAACCATCGGACCTCCGTTGATCACGGAGCTACACAACTGCAATTTCGCCACACTAACCTTGAAGAAGTATCTGGTAAGGTTTGGGAGATACAATCCAATGCAGGAGGATCTGACGGCATTCCGATATCTTTCTTTAAAAATCTATGCCCGTTCATCATACCCACTCTAGCTCATCTTTACAATTCAATTATCGACGCTAACACGTTTCCTTCAATCTGGAAGAAAACCATCGTAACACCTATTCCTAAAGTTTCCAATCCTCTGCAACTGAAAGACTTTCGACCAATTAGTGTGCTACCGGCTATCTCCAAAATCCTTGAAAAAATCTTGTTACACCAAACTGTCGAACATCTTGAGCACACTACTCCTCCGCTCCTTGCAGTAAACCAATCCGGATACAGAAAAGGATACAGTACAACTACAGCTCTAGCGAAAGTAACACACGATATCTACACCAACTCCGACAACGGTCAGTGCACAGTTATGGTACTTGTAGATTTTTCACTAGCCTTTAACTGTGTCAACCATAATATGCTATGCAACAAACTTTCAAGAGAGTTCAATTTTTCGACTCAAGCTTGCGTTCTCATCTCATCGTTCCTCAACAATCGCAGTCAGCTAGTCAAACTAAATAACACCCAATCCACGGAAAGAAATGTTATCGATGGGACACCACAAGGATCATGCCTTAGTGCAATGCTATTCAGTCTTTACATCAACAGCTTATCACGAGAACTGACATGCGAATATCAACTGTATGCCGACGATTTACAACTCTATGTCACTGGTCCCATTTCCGAAGTCGACAGAATGATCGAATTATTCAACAGAAATCTTGCTAATACCGAACGCTGGGCAGAACGAAACCGTCTATTTCCGAACCCGAAAAAAACGCAGGCGATCATCTTCTGCAAAGAAGGCAGAGTAGCTTCTCAACAGGACACAATGTTTTGCGGGGAAGTTATAGCCATGATGGAAAAGGTAATCAACCTTGGTCTTCACATGGATTGCCGATTAAAATGGACCTCAGAGGTAAACGACGTTGCGTCAAAAGATTTCGGCACTCTTAAAACTTTTAGACGGTTCGGTGCTGTCGAAGCAGACAGCGTGTCATGCAATCGGTGATAGTTCCATTTCTCACCTACATCGTGTACTACCCCGACCTGTCAGCAGAGCAAAAAGGACAAATTGATCGCTGCTTTAAAGCTGCTGCACAGTTTATACACAATCTTCGTCATAGGGATTCGACTATCGCAGTACGTAATACCATACTGGGACATGACATCTGGACAAATTATCAACACCGAATTTGCTGGTTTATGCGACAGGCGCAGCTAGGAACCCTCCCTAACTACCTACTTCAACATCTACAACGTAACCGGTTAGACCGAGCGCGAGGATTTATTATTCCCCATCACACAAGGTCCAGCAGGGAGAGTGCGCTTATCGAAGGACCCATAATATGGAACAGCCTTCCACTAGCAACAAAGCAACAACCATCTCTGCACACGTTCAAAAAGCATCTTAGTGGTACTTAAATAGTTTTATCCAACCAAGCAACATACCAGTTCCTATGTTACTTTACTCAAACTCTGTAACTATCCTTGACCTGAGTAATGGTAAAACCAACAGGTTACCGTGCGATTAAATAATAAATTACAATTACAATTAAATGACAGCTTCCAATCCGTAGGGTTACGACATGAGTCAGGCTAACTATGGCTCAACATTTTCGATACGCACGAATCAATTAGCTGAGATTTAAATTTTTATGCGGAACGACTAGCTAAATAAATCAAAATTACAATTACAATTAAATGACAGCTTCCAATCCGTAGGGTTACGACATGAGTCAGGCTAACTATGGCTCAACATTTTCGATACGCACGAATCAATTAGCTGAGATTTAAATTTTTATGCGGAACGACTAGCTAAATAAATCAAATCTTTCCGATACGCACCGAAATGAGCAAGAGAGTGTGCGGGTTCAAATACACCGAGTTTCAAGGTGTTCCACGAAGCTCAAAACAATCGGCTTTCCAGATTTGAGAACCGTCGATTTGTTTTTTGCCGAAGTTTAATAAAAACTCAAGTGTCGAAAAAAGCATTCATCACAACGGCATGCTCTCAACTAGCACTGACATTACGTGCCGTACTCTCCAATACACAGTGAATTCCATAATTTAAATATACCTGTCGGCTACTGCTATCGTCTCCGCTCCGACGTTCGACCAGAGAGTGAACTAGCCCGAGTAAAGCTGAAAGTTATATCTTGAGCGTTTTTTTTTTTTTCAAAAAGACATATCTACAATGAGTGACTCTCATTGTTTACTTTCTCATCTACTAATAATTCGGTGGCTTTAACATTTATCCCTCAACTCTTTGCATTATATGCTAGTTAAATCCACCGTCTTTCGATCTGTACTGTATAATAAGTGAAGCGTTCTAGTGACGCCGTAAAAATCGAAAGAGAATGTAAACAAAGAGAGTCACTCATTGTAGATATGTCGTTTTGAATAAAAGCTATAGATATATCCCAGGATGACCTCATCGGCAAAATCAGTACAGCCAATCAGAATCATGGAAGGGAGACATCACAATCCACGAGCGTTTAGGAGCTGGATGCTTAAACCTGTCATCGTCCCCACTTCCCAGTAGTAGCAGTGATCAAATGCAGTACTCATCGCAGCGCATGGTCTTAGCATGCCTGGCTGCTACTGCTATACTATACAGCCCGACTTTCGGGGGAAGAATGAACTAGCTCGAGGAATGATATTCCTTAAATAATCGATAATGACGTCAGTCATAGAAGCATAGTATGCTGGGTACTACAATATTTCTTACGAGACACTATAGATACGATTTTACTAGTTTGGCAAAAGAGCAACTACTGATTCGAACAGGCACGCGGCGCATTTATTTATAACTTTTCCTGATCGATTGAGTCTCTTAGGTGCTTCCTATTGACGGTTCTGCCTGAGAAATTTGCCTCACGAATGGCAATTTTTTCTGTTTTTGTGAACTTTTCAATTTTACCAATTTTCAAAAGACTGCTTTTATTGCAGAGATATTATATTGTGTAACGGTTAAGTTGGAGTAACTTAATTAAGGGTACCGACTGCGGGGAGACTCACTGTAATTATTTTTTCCCATATTGTCGAGACGCTTAGGTAGCAGTAAAAATATAAGAGGGCTAAATTTTATAAATTTTGATTTTTTTATTGCATTTCTTTTAAAGGATTAACTGTACCACTTACATTGTATATTCACACGTCAAGAAATCAGTCATATTACTGCTAGCTTTGTTGGCTAGTACTAAAATATATAGACTGATGTTTAAGGTGGGATTTTTTGCGTCGTGATTAACATTAACAGTAGATACCAAAGCATAATAAGTATCAGTAATTTTGTATCATTCTTCAGCTTATTACCATTTGGTCAAGTCTCCCCATAAAATCTTGGTCAGGTCTCCTCAGCATTAGTTATGTCGTTCAATGTCGTGCAAATTTTAGTAACAACTATTCCAATGCTCCGATTTATATAAAATCATTTCACTGCTTCATGAGGAATAAGATGATATATGTGTACTTAATTAGTAATTAGTAGTCTAGTAGATATGTCCATACAAAGTTTAATAAAAAATTACATCATTTAATGCAAATTTATTAATTACAGAATATTTTCTATAAGTAAAGGATTTTTCATTCCAAACTTTTAAAATTACCTTAAGGGATCGAAACAAGTATAAAAATATTTTTGAAATAATTTTACGAACCGACTAACGTATGCGGAATGAAATTTGGACAACGCTTCCAGCATTAAAACAAAAATGCAATCGGTTGCAAGGCATCATACTAAACGTCATACTCTAGGCACACTTATTTTAAACATCCAGTATTGATTTAGACCCGCTAGGAGATACAATGTGAATGAAATGGCAGCGAAAGCCCAATCTGGCACCTAGCTATTATGCCAAAAAAAAGTGTTGGCGCATTGGAGGATTACGGCATACCTTTTGTACCAAAGGCCGATGTACCACAACTTCGCCCAAATGAGGATTTCTGGAATAATTTGAAGCAGAGAGTATATGTCAATAATTTTTGACCTAAAACAAACAAACGTGATAATCAAAATTAAGAAAGAAATTAAGAATATGCTAACATCAATTTTTTTGACTCCTTTGCAAAAAGCTCCTGTAAACTATCATAAAGCTTCTCGAATGGGCTCAATTTTTTCGACATTAAGTTAATAGGCTGACAAATGTTTTCATACAGAGAGAACATTTAATAAATGGTTTTCTACAAAAAAATTGCCTTTTGAATTTTGTCCAAATTTTATTCCGCATACGTTAGAAAACGTCATAGTCAAAAATAGAATTTTGCGCTTGTTCCCCTACTTCCTTTAAATTTTCGTTTTTTTTCCAATATTCACATCGCTACAAATTAATGCGGTCACGAATATTAGTGCCTTAAACTTTAAAGAATGAATCGAAGTAACTAATTCTTAGATAGATATCTCCCGTTTCAATATATAGACAAATAGACTCACAATCTTATATGCCACTGTGTTAGGTCCGTTAGTTTGTGGATATTCCTTATTAAGAACCTATACCTGACGCAAATGATCATTTAATGACATTCTGAGGTGAACAAAATACATTTTAGCTATGGATACTTCGCCATCATTTGCGGCATCTCATCCGCAATTTTGTTGCGGCATCTATCCCAATTTTGGGGGAGAGATGCCGAACGACGACATTTTCCTCTGAAATTATGGATGACTGTAGTCATGATCAGCATGCCTTCTAAAAGGTCCCAGCTATTCAACCGATCTATGATTTACCAAAAAAAAACATCGAAGGATTAAAAAAAACGAAATTTTAATGTGGTGCTGAAAAATTTTCGACGCTCCTTGATGCAACTGGACGCTCATAATCATTAATAAAATTTTCGTGGGCTAATAATAAGGATTATTTTACATCTCCAGTGTTGTAATTCTTCGAAAGACAATCTCACAATATCATATTATCGTATAAAAGTGACTACATATACGAGTTATAGAGAGTGCGGCATCTCTCCTAACGCGGCATCTCTCCCGAAATTACCCTATATGAAAGAAATTATGTGCAAAATATCACCCCAGAGCTGCAAAGGCAGGATTCAACCCTTGAGACTCCGGTCCCATGCACAAGCCTGCACTAACGGTCGACATGATTCTTATATAATCTTTCTAAGCACGGGAAATTTACTCCTATCGAATTGAAAGCACAAATAGTATTTCACATGTCAACTTTTTTCATGTCGTTGACATTATCCACCTACCTTTTTTATTGTAATTGATCGCGCACAAAACGGTAACACAAACACAAAAGTTACGCTTAAAGCAGGAATTAACCGTTTACCACGACTATGGCTCTTTCTTCTTATGGATTTTACTTCAACCAAACCCTTAGAAGATACTATGTCGTCTGCTTCAATAAAAATGCTACAAAAGCCATTCTGTTAATTTGAAATACAGTTGGCTGTCATTGTGGGTACATGAAACTGTATGACAGAAAAAGCGAAGATCGAAACGTCACGTAATCACGAAAGAATTATCTTAAAGTACTGCTCAGCGACTTATCACGATTGGATTGGAATACTGCTGTCATGGATATCATCATTCTGTACTAATAAGACTAATATGATGAAACATGTTCAGGTTCGCGCAATTTCGAAAAATCTGAAGTTTGTCTTTGGGTTCCGAAAGGATTCATAAGGCTTCATTTACCATTGCATGACCTTTGAACCTCCCAGTGTATCCCGTTCATGTCCTGACATTGACATGGTGTCAATCCTCATTCTTCACGGGATCTTCTGGTGTCTCTGTTCCTATAGCGCTCCTGAACCTACTCCAGTAGCAATATAATAGATGCCATTCAAGTAATGACGCAGACTAGGTTCCGATAGGCGCAGACTAGGTTCTTGATCAGGTCTTCGTTAGTAATTCGGGGCTCTTCTTCATGATAATCCTCTTTGGTTCATGCTGCGGTAAAAGTCTTTCGATGATGATCTTCGTTTCCGTTGGGCACCCTTCAGGAGGTATAGTTGAGCGACCGAAAATAAAAGTCGCAAGGATAGAACATGCTTCGCAAAACCCGTTTCAAACATATTAAAATATAAAAATCGGAAATAAACTTCAAGCATAAAAATCGGACAGAAATTCTTCAGCATAAGAATCGTTTAAAAGTTTTCACCCATAAAACTCGGCAAGGATGAACCTCCAGTATAAAAATCGTTTTAAAATAAATAAATCGCTCGTAGGAGCATCCGTATATCTTGATGTTCAAAATTAAAAGTCGGCTAAAAAAAGCTACTTTGTAAGAATCGGATATATTTCTTTCCGGTTCTTTTACTGAAGGTTTTTTTATCCGACTCTTACAAGGAAATGTCCCAGTCCGATTTTTATGCTTGAAATTTATATCCGGTTTTTATATTCTAATATATTTGAAACGGGTTTTACGAAGCATGTACTGTCCTTGCGACGTTTATTTTCGGTCGCTCAGTTGGGCTTTCTATCTTCGCCATGGCAGCTTTGTAGGCGTCTCCTCAAGGATCCGTGTTTTCTGCGTAACAAAATTCCATAATACAGGATTTCTTGCTCAGCTCGATTGCTTTATTGAGAGAGGTTCCTGCAGCTCGTTTCCCTCTTTCGGTGTCATTGCGAGTGCTCTGACTTCTTCTCCAAGCTCGGAGGAAACTTGGACGTAGATCGGCAATCGTCGTATTGCACTAGTGACCGTTTCTCGGTTTTCCATTTCTCGGTATGGTCACATCGCACGCTCTTGTTCGTATTGCCATCAACTCGTTTACACATTGCTGTGGGCATTTTCTCGAACACTTTCCAGTTCATATTTCCTGTCAGTCCAAGGCTGCAGAAAGTGACATCGATGATTGATGCACACAGTCGAACGAGCCCGGACTTAAGTCCAAATATGTAGCTAACGCCATATTGTCACTAGTATTTTAATCATATCAGGTGAGCTATCAGAGACATTTTTACGAAATTTTAGGTGATTTGGACGTGAATTGAACTTTGGACACCTTTTTAAAGAGCATAACTTAAGTGTTTATTATTTAGATAACTGTTTGTCATGAATTTTCATTTGAACTCGATCTTCTAATGCACTAAAAACAACGACGTCAGCAAATCCCCGCGAGCACACTATAGCCATGCGAAATATTTTATTTTCTTTTCAAAATGAGGCTGTGCTAGTTTTGCGAAAACTAGCGATAAGCATTAAAAATTTTAATTTAAAAATAACTGTCAAAGGAGACGCGTGGTTATTACCGATATTAAATTAGAATAATTACTATACATATAATAATATAATAATATAGTTAAAATAATGACGCGAACACATGTACAACCTTCAAAAAATATTATGCTCTCAAAGAGGGTTTGGAGTAGGGATCGCAGTACCGACCCTTTTTGGCGAGAACCAGTACAACGGTAATGAAGCCCTCAGTACCGGTAGTACCGGTAAAGTACCGGTACTCGAATATTTTTTTTTTTAAAGCTTCAAAGTGAAATTGAATGCTCAAACTGATGACCTCATTCTCAGATGATTGATCTGTGCTAATCAAAAAACATGTTTATTGTTTTTAATTGATTTGGAATGGCATGACTCATTTCAGCAGAAAAATTTTTTCGTATGCGGCACCTTCTTTTATTTCGAATCTAGGCCACAAATCGATAACTGCTAAACGGTGCGACTTTTGTCGACTTCAACAGATGGCAAATGTAAGAAACACTATTAACAACAGTAAATCAAAGCGAGAATGGCAGTAAATCCAAGCAGGTTGCTCGCATTTCCTCTCTTTATTTTCTGTGAATTGGTTTCGAGCTGTATACCAAGGCTCCTCGCTTTCCTGTAAACTATGGAGTTTTGCTGAATTTTTCGATCACCAATAATCACAAATCGCCCGATTTGTAGTAGTTCACCAAGTCTAAAATTGTTAGCTACTAAATCGTTGTTCGTTCTTCTATAAATAAAGGTTTAAGAGCAAACCAAAGACATGATTTAGACCATAGTCATTATGCGCAACCCAGTGAATAATGGAAACCAATCAGAATGACGCTAATAAAAAAAATTCATAGCAATTTTTTACGTCTCTTACGCTAAGATGTGAATATTTTGAAATTTAGTACAAGATCGTTAAAATTTAATTTCGACAAAATAAAGCAGGAATTAAAACATACCGTTCAGTACAACGGGAGCTAGTAATGTTAAACTTATAGAAAGTAATTAATATAATTAAAAGTCATCTTGCAGACCGATATTTTGAGACAGGTCCCATATTATATTTTTCATAAAAAAATGCATGGTACCGAAAATACCGGTACTGGCTCTTATTCAGTACCGGTATTACGGTGCCAAAAATAGATCGGTATTCCCGGGATTTTCGGTACCGGTATTAACAGTACCACAACCCAAGTTTGGAGAGAAAAAAGCCGAATGGAAAGAGTGGTTTCTTAAATAGTGAAGGTATGGGAAAATATGGAGGAAAAATATATAAAATGCTATAACTTTTGAAGTAGCAATAAGAAAATTGCAATTTTTACCTCATTTTAAAGGAAATAACCTTAGTATTTGAATGGAGATATTCATGTTTCTATAAAAATACGGGAAAGTTGGGTACTGTGTCATTTTGGCCCCAAAATGTCCTATTTTTAATAATTTTTCTGCTCCGTTATGCAAATCATGCATATTTTGCTGTGTGTCTAATGTAAATAAATCTCAGAAATCTAATAAAACTATTTGACCTTTGTCCGAATACGAGAAGTTGGGGTTATAGGACCTTTTGTCAGTCATATTAAATTTTATCATTTTCTCGTGCATATATCTCTATTATTCTAATAGCAATTTTAATAAAATGTACCTTGTTGAACGTGGAAAATTCTTAGGAATACAACAAAATGAGATTCGTTAACGGTAAAATTCAGAAACATCTCATTTTTTGACATTAACTTTACAAATCATATTTTTTCATTAAATGTCCTAATACCTCAACTTCCCCTATTTTTCCAGGATGGAAACTTTTTTCATGTGATCCCCCAACGAATTGTACACTAAAAGTAGTAAATTTAACAAGAGTGTTGTTGTTAAATGGAGTTAATATGTGCGATTTTATGATAAAAATATGTAATCGAGACAGTAATGAGTCAGATAATTTGAAGTTTCTGAATTTTATCGGTAACGAATCTATCTTTATTTTGTTCCTAAGGATTTTCCACGTTCAATAAGGTACAATTTATTAAAATTGAGTGAAGAATAATAGAGATATATGCACGATAAAATGATAAAATTTAATATGAATGACAAAAAGCCCTATAACCCCAACTTCTCGTATTCGGACAAAGGTCAAAAAGGTCCCGTTCGATTTCTGAGATTTTTTCACATTAGAAAAACTGCAAAATATGTATGATTTGCATCACGGAGTAGAAAAATCATTAAAAATAGGGGATTATGAGGCCAAAATGACCCAGTACCCCACTTTCCCGTATTTTTCTTGAAACAAAAAAATCTCCATTCAAATACTAAAGTTATTTTCTTTAAAAACAGGTATAAATTGTAATTTTCTGAATGCTACTTCAAAAGTTATAGCATTTAATTTATTTTTCCTCCATATTTTCCCATAGGATCAATTTCAAAAATTTCAAGCGATGTGGGCGGGAGTCTAGAATTGTCCAAATGATGCGAAATTTGGCATCTGAGCTTACTTTGAGATTTGTCACAATAGGAGAGGGGGGGGGGGCTTTCGAGAATTCAAACAAACAAAAATTTTGCAATGCCCTAGCGTCCAGGTAATTGTTTTTTTATTACCTGATATTTCTTTAAGTAGGGAGAAGCCCCTTTGAGTGAAATTTACTTTTGATATCTTTTCTCAGAGGCATAAAAAACATATAGGCATAAAAATATATAGATATAAAACAATCTTAAATTAATTTAGCTCACATGGTTAAAAAACCATAACAGCGCTAAGCTATGTATATAATATGTAATGCTTGATTGTGTAATTCTTTTTATCAATGAGTATTCAAATATCTGAAAATATATAAAATTTATTAATTGTCAAATTTTAAGATTGGAACTCATAAGAAATTCATAGATGATTTTAGGGACAACAAATTCTCTATTAGCTAATACATCTCTAACAGAATGGTTTTCCTACAGAAGATAGTGCAGAAATAAAATTTTAAAAGAGAATGGCACAATCGTCCTATTTCACTAGAATCCCACGCTTGTTGCCCAATCATATTAATTTTATGGCGAATCAAAGAAAAGTATTCATTACCTTGAATTCCTCTATCGTAAAAAATACCCTCTTTATGATCCTAATTTAGCTAACCTATCTGCTTGTTTATCCCCATATATTTCACAATGCGATGATACCCAAATAAGTGTCGTTGAAAATCCTTCTGTGTTCATTTTGTAAATTAGTTTTGGAATTAATCATATAAAATTATGTGTTTAGTAGTTAAAGTTTGTAAAGGTATTGTTTAAAATTCAGCAGATATTTTCAATCTATTAGAATGTCATTAAATGTTGCTGGAACTATCTCTTGATAACTTACGCAGTAACTGTCAAATTGAGTGAAAACAGCTTTGTTTTGGTCATTTAGTAAATTTGTTTTGATTAGAATGTGTAATGAAGTGATCATTTTTGAATGAACTATATGGGCGAAGATGCATATTAAATTAAGAAATAAGCATTCTAAGTTACATAAAATACATTATTGAAACAAAATATTAGTTGGTGCGTTCTGTTGATTGGAAATGTAATTAAATATTTCGTTAAGTATCACAAAAAAAAATATTTTAGAAATTGAACAAAATATATTTTTTCATATCAACTTTTCCAAAAATAAATTATTGCAACACATCTTATTTGACTCCTTTAAACAAAATAATCCTTTTTGAAGTAACATAATGAGATGTAAATCAATTCATTTCATTATTGAAAATAAGTTTAACCTCCCGTTATAGTAATTAACTATTGATAAAATCATTCGACTCGACAAAAAAAATACTGACTTTTATATTACATACATTTTATAATTATAAAAAGGAATTCAGCGCACAAAAATTTCCTTGGAAAAATTATGAACCTTCACGACAAAATTATTATTTTTGAGCCTCCCTACTTGGTATTACCAAAAAAATAATTTTGGAACACTATACGCGGTAGAAAAAAAGGTGGTTAAGAAAGGGTTAACAAGATTCTGATAAGAGGCGATTTCAATTCTTGGGTAGCTCAAGCAAAGATGGATGTTGGGCTATGTAAGGAGGACGCTAGCAGTTATTCCCGCTGAGGCGGCCGGGAACCCATCGTCTACGTAACCTTGTGTAGTCTTTCGCTGGTGACAAACGTGAGTGGGAGAGTTTGCGAAGACTACATGCGTAGTGATCACCTGACAATCCGTGATATGTGACACCACCACGTAAATTAAACTGGAGTCAAGAAACAGACGGCCCCAAGCTTACTTATTTTATTTTTTTCTAGTATACGAGTAATCTAATCATTAAACCTGGAAAATTGAAGCCCCGGGTAATCGAGTTTGACCTGTATTGCAAAAGACACACCTTATTAAAAAGTTTGTCTTAATATTCTTGCACAAATAACTATAAATAACTAATACAGTTCGAAATCGATTATCCGGGGATTCGATTATCCGGGGATTCGATTATCCGTGATTCGATTATCCGGGGAAAATGATTCGATTATCCGGGTGTTTTTAAAAAAATCAAATTTCAACTATAATGTCTTATTATAGTGATAATTCGATCATTGCAGTCAATAGAATGTTTTTTTCGGGCAATTGGGGGATCTAGGGTTAACCTCCTCTCAAATTTTAACCTACCTCAAAAATAGCTTAAATATGGGTTATTCCGCGCAGTGACCTAAAAAAACAAAACTTGGAATCGACCATCATGGATTGGAACCAGTTTTGAAGAAATTGTTCATTTAGAGATAATATATAATAACCTAAATTGTTGTGTCGTTTAAACAGCCCCTCACTCCATGGGAACACTCTTAACCGTTATGTGTCCGACACGGTACCCGGATACCTTTTTAGGTTACAAATAATGAAATTCCGATGTTTTATCCGTAGCTGGAAATTGAAACTTTGTGACATCTTAGAACTTCACTAAGTCAAGCTTTTGGGATAATAATGTTTTTGATATAGTAAGAAGGGAATGAGGAGGGGCTCCTGAATTTTTTACTATGTCACAGGCCGACTTGGATACCCGGGTACCGGTAATTTCCAACCGATTTTGATGCTTTTGGGTGTTTTGGATTCAAGAACTCATCCACTTTTAGACTTGGTAAAAATGAATCGGGTTATTCCAACCGGTTCCCGGGAATCCGGATTTCCGGAAGCATGTTCCAGTGCTTGGATACTATTTGTGAATTTCAATGGAATACTAGCAATATGGGTAAATTCTTGGCATAGCATCAATAGGCTGTACCTTGTGGTATTGGAACCATTTGGTGATTTCACCCCGAAACAGACATTCCGGAACAGGCTCCCGTAGGGCCGTGAATGGCCATTCCATTCCAATTCCATTTTTCAAACTACCATAGGATCCCGCAACAATAAATAACAAACTTCCGAGACAATTTGAAGAGTTTTGATACTCATTTTGCTAGGGCATTATTTAAATTTACAAATCATACCCTAGTACTGGAACATTACTCCGGAAAATCCGGATTACCAAGAACCAGATCCATTCATTGAGTTCAATGTTACAGAATCCAAAAGTGGACGAGTTCCTGAATCTAAAACATCTAAAAGTGTCAAAATCGGTTAAAGGAAGCCATAGTTATGAGCATTTTAATTTGTGGGTACCCTGGTACCCTCGTTGGCCTGTTATAGGTGTTTTTTTTTTATTTTTGTTGGACACATAACGGTTAATTTCAACAAATTGTTTAAAAAAATGTTTTTCTTCGGATTATATCTCTGGTACTGTTTGCACTAGAATCAATAAGCGAGATATTTTTTTTTTTTTAAGATTTGTTTAGGGATCCAAAAAAAATGAAAAGTTTTTAATGTCAATATTGCCAAATATGCAACGTTTTAATTTTACACTAAAAGTACATTTTTCTCGTAATACATCGATTACTGTAGGCCAAATAAAACGTCATTATACCTACATTGCTCGGTCGGTTTCTGGCTATCTCTTGGGATAATGATGACATGCTTCTCAAGATTCTGTTTGGGATACTTTTCAAGATTCTGATAGAAGTTTTCTTAGCATCCCAATGGAATCTATTTCAGATCTTCGATTCAATATTTATCCGTATTTCTACGGGTTTTTCTCTAAATTTGATGCAGGGTTCTAAAGAAAAGCTTCTTAAATGTCTAGTGGAATCTTCCTCAAGATAGAATTCCGCTGAAGATTATGCTTTATTCCGGATACTGACAGAATCATGGTCCTATTATCATTGGAATCCGGTGTAATGTTCTTATGAATATCCTGCTTTGAGGTCCAGTGGACTTTGACACAAACAATATTGCTCTTCTCCCATTATCCCCTTCAATAAGTGATTTCTTCTCGGAATTCCAATAGAATCTTTAACCCGTTCGTGCCCTTCTGGTTGATGAACAACCATGTTTCTATATGACTATAACTTTTGGTTTACACAACGTCAAGTAAGGCTAATAACTGCGACTAAGATCTTTCATTTGAGCACTAAAAGTTATAAATATTAGCATTAGAACAGAAGTTATTACAATTAATCTGATTGGGTTCCGATGAAGCAGTGCTGCCAGGGATAGTTTCTGTTAATGGCGAAAATGAAATTTTGGAATATTTTCTTAGTCTGGGAATATTATTGAAAACTGCTAAAACTTTCTAATTTAGATTGCCATCAATTACCTTTTTTATGCAATTGCACTAGATCGGAAGGTAAATATTGAGCAGCTGCAAAATAAGCACCTATCTTTCTTAAACCAGGTTTTTCGTGTTTCTTGACGCCAATAGTTTTAATGAAAAATAGTTTTGGGACCTTATACGCGGTAGAAAAAAGTTGGTCAAGAAACGGTTAACGAGATTCTGAAAAGAGACCCGGCCGTCACTGGAGGTGATTTCAATTCTAGGGTAGCTCAAGCAAAGATGGATGATAGGCTATGTGAAGAGGGCGCCAGCAGTACTTCTCGCTGAGGCGCCCGGGAACCTGGTAGTCCTGGTGACAAGTATGAGTGGCACAGTTTGCGAAGACTACACGCATAGTTATTACCTGACAATCCAGTATTGGTCAACTAAATGATGCTACAAGGACAAGGATCTCTTCTAATTAGAATGACTCGACATGTTAGCTGTGCTATGTGACGTAAATTAAACTGGAGCTAAGAAGCCCAGTTTACTTAATAACATTATTTTTTCTGGTATTCGAGTAATCGAATCAGTTACCTCGGAAAATCTAAGCCCTGGGTAATCGAGTTTGACTTTTATTGCAAAAGACACACCTTATTAAAAAGTTTATCTTAGAATTCTTGTACAAATAGCTATAAACAACTGATACATATCGTTAACTCGTTACCAATATAAATAATAAATGAAAACCAACTGAAAATGCAAATCAAATGAAAAATCGACTAGGGCAAAAATAGGTACATTTACCATAATAGGAAAATTTGCCCTGGTCATTTTATTTCCAATTTCTCTACAAATGAAGCTTAAATTCATGAAATAACGCAAAAAAAAGTTTGATTCGATTATCCGGGTGATTCGATTATCCGGGGTGAGATTTTTTTCAAATCCCCGGATAATCGAGTCCGACCTGTACATACCGTTAACTCGTTACAAATATAAATAACAAATCAAAACAAACTGAAAAGACAAATCACACCTTGAAATTCTGAAAAATCGACTAGGGCCAAAATCGGTACATTTACATTAACCATAATAGGAAAATTTGCCCTGAACATTTTATTTCCAATTTATCCACGAATGAAGCTTAAATTAAAATAACATAAAAAAAAAGTTTGACTCAATTATCCGGGTGATTCGATTATCTGGAGTGAGATTTTTTTGAAACCCCCGGATAATCGAATCCGACCTGTGTTTAGACATCTTTCAGCTCAAAAAACCTGACTCACTAAGGGTCTTCCACAAATGGCATCAAAGTGAACATAATTTAATTTCGCCTTCACACAACTTCGAAATGCGTCCAATTCGCCTGTCCTATTGAACGCGCGCTTCTCTATGCTGCCGCCAGCCAGCCACAGCCAGCCTGAGAGCCATCCAGAGCGGCAAACAGCGTATGTAGTAAATGTACAAGAAGCTTCTCTCCTACCGTTTTGGAATCGCTGTGTATCTTACCATGCGTTGCGCTGGTGTGTGGGGGAATGCGTGTAGCATAAAACTTGTTTTCATGCCAGAACATCCACACCGCACGCCATCCATCCATCCATCCATCTAAGCAGCATACGGCAGCATTATCAGCAGGCATATTCGTTCGCCACCGCCAATATCAATGCTCACCACCCCGCGGCGGCAGGAGATGAGAGCGAAAACCTGTGTGGAGAGCCGAAACAAAACAAAAACAAAAGGCCGATGGCTCTCGAAAGAGCCCGTACGATCGTATGTGTGGTGTATGTACCATACCAACATGCGAGAAACCGAGCGGCGCCCGAAGCCGAATGCAGGAGGAGGTGCGCACGGCCTTCTTTGCGCAACAAAATACCCGCAAACCTTGCCGAAGCAAGCCTTCGGTTGTCCCTTCGACAGATGTGTCAGAGTGGTGCCGTAGCTGTGTGAGTGAACGTGCTCTGTCTCTCCCTCTCGATCCGAAAGGAGTCGGGTTTTTATGCTGCGACCCTCTGCCAACCCGCAACCGGGGTGGTGAGGTGATTGTGAATGAACCTTTCCCGAGTAGGGTTTACTCTCTCGCGCGCTCGTCCATCGCTCTGGTGTTGGTGTGATCTCCGCCCGCCCGAAACTTCGGCTGTGCGGGTTGACGGTAGTGTTTGCTCTCAGCCACCGCCGCACAGTCGGGGCGAGCTAGTGTCGGTTTATACTCGAAGCCGGCTAGAAGCTATATCAGTTTTTATGTTGAACACACTCCTTCATTTTTTGAGTAGTCAAGAGTCCTCCTTACATTTTGATCTTTTGTTTCTATTACATTTGTTTGAAAAAAACGTTTTATTGTTGCCCGTTTGAAACGGAAGTTTGTTACACAATCTCTGATGTGTTGGTAGTGTTTCTGTGACAGCAAACCACAGAGATTGAAGGATTCGGCGCGGATTCGTACAGCATAATCCTACAGCAGAGCACGTTTTTCCTGTATCGCACACCCCCCACGCAATACACTCCCCCTAAATAGTAGTGTCACGAAGTGTCGGGTAGAGTTTAGATTGTTTTATTCCGGTAGTAAATCATGCCTATGTTGACTCGCTACTAATGTTCGTGGAGAACGCAATACTTGAGAAAATTTGTTAAGTTTGGAACTGAAACCCAATCAGTGATAGTAAAGAAAATACTCACTCATAAGCCGGTCGCAGTGTAACAATGAATGAAAAGTCGAAGTGTGTAAAGTAGAAAGAAAACTTTTTTATCAGTTTCGTTCGTGATTACCGAAACCGAAAAAACACAAATTGTGATAATCGGATGTCAATGACCAATCGCAGAACGGATGATTTCGTCAGATGTAACAACCGAGAGACCCTGATCCCCGGGGAAAGAGGACTAGAAACGGTCTAGGATTTTGACTGTGCCGAAAAGTGAACCGAGTGAAGCTCTAAAGACGCGACGGCACTCAACACCTTCACGCCTTGTTTTTTTTACAAAGTGCCGCTGGTTCGACTGCCGCAAAACATGAACAGACAGAGATTATGCTACGCTTAGCCGCTAAATTTTAAACTGACAGTTTTCCGTATATTCAACTACAAACAACGTAAAAGAATTAAACAAGTTTTTTAAAACCGCCAAAAGTTTTTTCGCATACAACAAGGATCACACAGTTCAAGTGCTTCTTTCATAACAAATTTTTACAACTTTCAAATCACTTTTAAACTATTTAAAACAAATCGTTACAAATAAATCGCTTCGCATTACTATAGTTATCAACAAATAAAGTTTTTCTACTAAAATCATAAGATTCGAAAAAAGTGTCTTATTTACAACTAGAAAAAGTAGTAAACGAAAGTATATAAGAAGATTTACAAAGCCCAAAGTGATAATGAAACAACGAGATAAAGTAATTTCTAACTGAAAGAGTGTTTCCCCAGAAGCAATCGGAAGTGCGTTAAGGAGCTCTTATTAATAAAAAGTAAAAAGTGATAATAAAATTGAGTAGCTTGACATCGGGGAGTACCACATCTGCAGTGCAAAAATGAGTCCGGTTGGAAAACCGAAGAAAAACTATCGGTCTGCACATTTGTTAGCAATGAACTAACTTGTCGTAACGCACTCAGTCCGAAGAAGCAGGAAAAAAGTGATTCTACAGCGCAATCAAACTAGCAACAACCAGTCAGTCCAGATATTCAAGGATCGCCACTACGCAACGAAACAACGAGCAGCCGTAAAAAGTTCCACGCCATCCCGAACACAAGCGGAAGATATAAATTCATCTCTTGTTTTTTATATGGTAAGTGTATTCATTTTTTTTTTGTGCCGCTAGATTAGATGGCCAACGATCATCAACGGCGACGGACAAACTTCCTTGCGAGCGCGCAAGATGTCGGTGACGGCCGCCCGTCGGCTGTCCTCACAATATTAAGTTGGAATAAGTTTTTTTTTGCCTAAGAGGGTGTACAATTATACCAATAAGGGGGGTCATTTGGAAGGTCGAAGGGGGGAGGATTTATGCGATGATGTGACACATGTGCAAGCCTCCTGCCAAGAGTAAACGATTTCCTGGTCCCGGCTGTGTTTTATTCTGTCGATGACGATGAAATAATTCGTAGTTAGGTCAGCTTTGGTTTTTTATAATTTACGGTTGCAAAACACCTCCAAAATATGAAAATTAAGCGGTGCTCGGACTGAGTGGAATAACAAAGCAAACTTGATGCATAGTTTACATTTGATATGTGGTAAACAAATTACGGTGGAATAAAAGGAGCACTGGACCGATCGTGACACCGTCCCTTACCCAAAAAACCAGTTCGCATTCTCATGATTTTCTAACCACGATATCGCAAAGGATTGTATAAAAATCGCATTGATGTCATGATGTCACCAGTAAAATATTGATAAACCTTATGATCAAACTCCAATTTACGTAAACACCATTTACGATCCAAAATTCGTACCGTCACTAATACTGTACTTGGTTGTTATACTAGTTATCTTCTGGATTTCGCTTCGTCTATTTAGTTCAACTATTTTCAGATCAATATATTGAATGACTTTATTTCAATGAATGAAATTTAAATTGAAAAATTTACTAAAGCGAATGGAACAGAAAAAATTGCTTAATTCACGAAAAATCACGATTACGCCCGATGAACCATTACCATGCTCCTAAAATCATGAATTAAAAACCGTGTATACCTGAAACTATTTGTTTTTCCACAAAACTAGTTCACGCCAAACAATAATTGATTTTACCCACGAATGTTTGATTGGATTACTGTTCCAGTTCCCTAAATATGTTTAGTTTTTTTATGTTTCTAAATCATAATTTGGAGATACACTAGTCGAGAATTAACCAATGTTTATGATTCCAGTAGTCAGTCATGATCGTAATCTCCTTTCTCGTTATAGTAATACTTTATTCATTAGTTCATTATACGATTAAACGCGCAGGTTGACGTGATACATGTTCATGATTTCAAGAGCCTGATGACAATTTTCATAAATTCCATGCACGTAAACGTGATATTACACACACTTAGAAAAAAATTAAAAGTACATTTGACGTAATCAACATTGAGACGTATTTCAGATGTCTGATAATCGAATGTTACATGTTATGACATGTGAAATAAAATCTAGAGAAAATTTTCAACAGGACGTAAGTAACATTGAGAGCCTCTCTTTGTTTACTTTCTCTTTCGTTTATTACGTCGTCATTACAACACTGCACTAATTTTCCAGTACATATCGAAAGCCGACGGTTTTTACTAGAATATTATGCAAAGAGTAGAGTAGTAAAGCTTACGTCCTATTGAAAAGTTTCTCTAGAAATATTGTGTCTCTTTTGATGTAAAGCTCGGTTGCAAAGGATGGGGGATTGTGAACGATGCATATTTTTGCAGGTTCTTCAATTTAAATTCAAGTGAAATGCGACGCTCTAGCGAGATGTAAATATTTTAAGTGGGTAGTTTATTGGGAACTAATATATTATATTTTATGAACTAATTCACGCAACAAAAATTAGAGGAACACGGGGAGACTTGATCAGGTTTTCAGTTAAACCTATGCAAATATCGTAAATATCTACGTGTTCAATCAACCAAAACTCGTTGAAATGTAATGTTCACAAGTATTGTGCGTATTCATGATTTTTTTCAGAATTGTTTATTTACTGTTTTAAAAGTTCTAAAAGTTTTTCTGTGATCGTTTTTTCTGGTCAAGTCTCCCCACCGTGGGGAGACTTGAACAAGGCGTGGGGAGACTTGACCAAGAGAATTTTTAAATATCAGAACAAAAAAATGGCTTAAAATATGCTATTACAGTAAAGACCCGTTTTTATCAGCCCCTTGGTGAATTTTAAGCTGATAAAACAGGGACATTGATAAAATCGGACATATATTTGTCTGTCTTTTTAATAAACCGAAGCTCTTAAAATATTCTTCCTTGTTCCTTAGGTATAGCCTTGCAACCTTTTCTGATTATTTACTTTAAGTTCCCCACAAAATTTTAAAAAAATGATTTTAAAAAAATAATATTTTTATTTTTGCATTTTTCGGATCTCTAAGATAAGCCCAGGTCGGTTGTCACGGTAAAGATAGATACGTCTACCTTTATCAGGACACATGTTAGTGAACTCGGGTGATTCGTAGTTATTCTGCTTAAGCTCGACCCTCATTAACAGAAGACAAAGATTAAGCCCGTACGCTATTAAGCCTGTTCTAATGACCCTGCCACTTCTAGTTTTCCGATCTGTTTACTTCACATGCTTGCTCTCACTTGAGTACTATGGCTCTAAGTTTCATAACTTTCCCTACCCAGTTATCTCTAGCTAATTGAATGTCGTTAAAATTTAAAAAAGAAAATGTGACTAACATAGTCGAAATAAAAAGGAAAAATAGAATAAGAAAAGAAATATAGCCCAAGAAAGGAGTCCATCAAACTACCAACTATCAATTTTCATATGAAGCTGATAAAATCGGGTCAAAAAGCTGATAAAATCGGGGGTAGATAGAATCGAGGGCTGATAAAATCGGGTGCTGATAAAATCGGGTCCCCACTGTATCATTTTTTCCCATATTGTTGAGGTCCTTAGTACCAATATTCAACGATTGTTTTTCATGAGTTTTGATTTTTTAATTGCGTTTCTTTTTTGGGATTAGGTGTACTGATTACATTGTACGTTCACGTGTCACTAAATCAGCCATATAACTGATAACTTTGTTGACTAGTACTATAAAGATATAGACTGGTATTTAAGGTGGGATTTTTTGTCACATTATTAACATTCACGTTAGATACCAAAGAATAGTAAATATCAGAAATGTTGTATCAGCTTATTGGCATTTGGTCAAGTCTCCCCATAAAATCTTGGTCAAGTCTCCCTAACATTAGTTCTTTCATTCAATGTCGTGCTAATTTTATAAATAACTAGTCCCATATTCCGATTAATGTAGAATCATTTCACTACTTCATAAGGATAAACACGGTATATGAGTTACATAAAAAAATTAATTACTTTAGAAGATATATCCATACAAAGTTTGATAAAACATGACATCATTGAACGCAAATTCATGAACCACGGAATATTTTTTATGAGAAAACGATTTTTCGTTCCAAGCTTTTAAAATTAGCTGATGGGATCGAAACAAATATAAAAACATTTTTAAAAAATTTTAAGAACCAAATGGAATTAATTATTATCAATTGTTGAATTTCGCGCTTGGTCAAGTCTCCCCATGTTCCCCTTCTCCAAGAATATTTTTCCAAGTTTTGTGAAATAATTCGCGTGAAAAGTTCAAGATCACGAATATCCCGAGCAAATTCTCGTGGGCTCAAACACCATTCAACCCTACAAAAAGACCATGATTGTGGTCCGTTACAAATTTTACAACCTTCAAAACACCATTAAATGGACTCTATAACTCAAAATACACCATAACATGGTTTTACATGGGATTTACCGGACCATGGCGATGGTGTTTTCATGGATTGATTTGTAATGGAATTACCATTATTACACCACTATTAAAATACCATACAATGAGGGTGAATCTGGGCCATGAGCATGAGGGTATTATGGGCGTTTGCTCGGGATACTTCCATGAAAGTTAGAATGGTACGGTATATCTTCTAAATTTGCAAACTTATTCATGAGCACACAACATAGCTCGTGAATTAGATACTGCGAATCAAGAAGCGTTTCAAGAAGCAAACATGAGGCCATGAATAACATTCTGCGTTCTGTGAATCATTCACGTGAAAATTTCAACACCATGTTATAAGTTGCTTGAACTATGAACAATTTCATGAAAGTGAGAATAAGGATGCAAAATACTATAAATTAAGAACCAGTTTACGATTCCACGAATAGTACACTGAATTTTATGAACTATATCATGAAAGTGAAAAACTATTTTATGATTTCGTTAAAATATTTCCCGTGCATGACCGCATCAGTGCTACTAGCATGCAAAGTTATCGAAAAACAATACTGTCCATTAAAGCATAAGAGTCTCATATTAAAGAATAGTAAGCAGAGATAAACGCTGTTCAAGATTTACATTTACCTCGAGCTTTATCGATGGGACAACCCTGTTTGGGTATTTTTCTTGATATTTTATCAACAAATCTGGCAGCCGTATTTGTGCAATGTAACTCACAGGTGATTCAGAATACAATATAACAGATAACTCATTTTTAATAAAAATTCATATGGGACTCTTATGCTTTAATGGGCAGAATAGTCGCCCCAAGCCAGTATAAACAACAAAGCAACGTTACTTTCATCGTTGCGGTATCGATCGTTTTTTTCACAATAAGTGAATTTCATCAGTAAAATGTGAACAGTCTTCGGTACAATACAGTGGCCGTCTGTTTTAATTATGGCCCAATCCGGATTCTTGTACGCGAATCAAAACATCCATTAAAGGTGCAATTACAGCTTTGACTTACGGAAATCAAGTCGCAAAACAGGGAGGGGTGGAGCCCGTTAAGTTTTAGCCTGGACAAAAATTTTCCCAGACATTTCGAACGGCATTCGTGTTGTTACAATGTGAGTGACGAAACCTATTCCTTCCTACCTGAACTTTGAATACGAAATAGAAAGCGTTGGCATTTCTCAAATCACGCTATGTACATATGTGAAACAGACCCCTACGTGCCACAATACGGAAAACCATGTACATGAACCACTAACGAAACAACATTAACTTCAAGCAAACCCAACACACAGCCCCCATCAATATCAATTAGGGTAAACAGGTCTAATACGCCCCCCTTAAGCAAAAATAGCTATATTTCACCATTCGACGCTATGATCTATTCACTAACTACTCTAATGTATTGTTATATTAGCTAGAAATTAGTACCCGTTTCATTTTTTATTAAAAACATCCCGATACAAGTACAGTTAAACATTTTTCAAAGATGTCTAAATTCTAGTTTCTTCTTTCACCCAGGGCAAAATGCCCCCGGTGAAAGTGTAATATGCCCCACAACAAGAGGACGGTATGCCCCACAGCAATCGGTGAGTATTCCCCACAACAATGGGTGGGGCGTTTTGGCCGGTGATGAGCTATTGTGAATGGGAAAATGTACTTTTGCATATAAAATATTTAAAATAATCCATAAAGAATTGTAAAACGATCCATAAAAAAGTTGTCAATGTTCCATAAAACAAAACTGAAAATCCATAAAACTGTGAGAATGATCCATAAAAAAGGGTGATTTGATCCATAGATTATGTAAAATTGAACCATAAAATGGTCTCAAAAGAGCACTAAAATAGTAATAAAAGAGCAATTAAAATGAACCAATGCCCCATAAAAATATTGGAAATGTTCCATAAAATGATACATTTTGCGCCATAAATTAACTGACATTGATCCATAGAATATTAACAATGTACATTAAAACACGTCGATATGTTCCATAATATCGACAAAAATGTTCCACGGTATTACAAAATGGAGCAATAAAATGTCAGAAAAAGTTCCATAAATTTGATGAAAATGTTTGCTAAATAATTTTTCTTGGTCCATAGAAGATGTAAAAATGAACATTAGAAATGATTCATATATCGAACGAAATTATGATTCATGGATATTTACAAAACGATCCATAAGAAAAGAAAATGTAAAACGACCCATTAATATGTGCTTATGCATTAGAAAAAATAAATTTAATGAATTCAAGCGAAATTTTATGGTAAACTTAAAAAATAAGTTGTGCTTAATAATTCTCATAACAGTGACAGTGTTTTAACAAGTGAGCTTATACTGGGAGCTAGTGTGATGCGGCTTGGCCGCATATCCGAGGCCAAGGATCCGAAGCGGCGCAAAGCCGCTGAGGATCCGTTGGACGAGGCATTGATTAACCCGTAGCTGGAATTGCAGGCAAACCTGTGGTTCTCTCGTTTGCCCGGTTTACTTAAACATAGGGTCTATAGCTAGTTAAAAGCCGACTGAGCGGCAGCGAAGTCGGACAGTGCACAAGAAAGCGATGTGGCGTAGCCACATTAGTCAGCGTTCGTGTATAAAGTGTCCGTTTTCGCTTCAGATAGTTATTCAGATAGTATTTGCGACTCATGCCAGCCTGGTGGTCTAATAACACTCAGCGCTCTAATATCATAAATACCCTGACGTTTAAAGAGTTGCCATAATGATTTCAGGTTAGCTAAGGTCAGTTAGCTGACTAGTTGGGTACGGAAGCTGAAGTTTAACTATAATGTATGCATTGTTTGTTGTAGTTTGACATTACAACCAAATGTAATAAACTTTATTATTAGTTCGAATAGCAAAAATTTCGCATGAATTCATTAAATTTAATTTTTCTGGTGCATAAGCACATATTAATGGATCGTTTAACATTTTATTTTCTTATGGATCGTTTTGTAAATATCCATGAACCATAATTTAACGTTCGATATATGAATCATTTCTAATGTTCATTTTTACATCTTCTATGGACCAAGAAAAATTATTTAGCAAACATTTTCATCAAATTTATGGAACTTTTTCTGACATTTTATTGCTCCATTTTGTAATACCGTGGAACATTTTTGTCGATATTATGGAACATATCGACGTGTTTTAATGTACATTGTTAATATTCTATGGATCAATGTCAGTTAATTTATGGCGCAAAATGTATCATTTTATGGAACATTTCCAATATTTTTATGGGGCATTGGTTCATTTTAATTGCTCTTTTATTACTATTTTAGTGCTCTTTTGCGATTATTTTATGGTTCAATTTTACATAATCTATGGATCAAATCACCCTTTTTTATGGATCATTCACACTTTTTTATGGATTTTCAGTTTTGTTTTATGGAACATGGACAACTTTTTTATGGATCGTTTTTCAATTTTTTATGGATCATTTTTGTTGTTTTAGCGGCGCAAACTTAGGGCTGCCATTGTGAATACATGAATAATTCTACACACACACATAGTTTTAAGCCAAGCTATAAACTAAGAAACTATAACATTCTAGTAAGCTACTTGAAATAGTTCTATCGAATCCGACTATTTCTAATTGGTTATAATGCTTTTGTAAAAAGTGGAAGCTTACATAAAAGTAGCTCTTTTGAAACTTTTGTGTATATTGTTGTTTTGCAACATATTAAAAATGCCAAATTAACTTAGTACGTTGATTTCATGAAACGATACTGTTATCAGTCATTTTTACTTTTTAGATAATTCAGGAATCCTGGGAATCGAAGAGGGGCATTTAGCCCCGGTGGGGCGTATTATACCCTTTTACCCTAGATCACAAAAAAACCGTAGTTGTAGCTCGGGTTAAATGTCGGAATAGCAGAACCTACGCATAGCGTTTCCGACCATTGCACAGTGCACAGGAATGATGTCTTCTGGGATGTTTTATGATGATTCAAGACCTTCATTTTAATGATATAGTTATAGTGATTGTTCCCCTTTGAAGTGAGTTATTTGCTACAATTTTTTTAAAGTACGAAAAACAAGATGAAATCTTCGGAAATAAAGAAAAGAAGTTGTTTTTGTGAACGTCTTTACCAAAGAACAAAATCTCTATTTATAGTGCGTACACTTGAAGTTATCCCAACAAACAATTTAGCTGGATAATTGATTGAACAGCTCTTGTTCAGCTTATTTTCTTATATCAAAGGCTATTTGTTGTTTGTTGAGATAGGGGGCTATCGTTGTTTATTGAGATAGGCCGTTGTTTGTGAATGATTCCTTAAAAACTTTTTTACAACGTAAATTCTTAAATTTCGTAGATTTAGCTTCAGGATGTTCCAGTTGTTCGTCTTGCCAAGATACATATGCTTACAAAAGTAATCATTGGTCTATCTCTTGCGACTAGGAAATTATTGGGTAATTTTTGATAAAATTGGGATAAGTTTAAAAGTTTTGAACGGGCAAAATGTGCACCCAGCTTTAATAGTGGTTTCAAGAAACTTGGTAAATACATCTTATTTTTAAGCAGATTAATCGCTAAAATCACAACGCCATTTGAAAAAGTTTGCAATGATCACAAATTTCTCCGAAGACCCACATTTAACGATTTGGGGGTAGAATTTACTAATGGTCGCACTATTTTGCCAAAAAACCATTGTGCATTGTGTTGAACCTATTACCTTCAAATCAACAGCCAATACTACTAACGATAAAGTATATGACGAAAAAAATACACGATCGTGAACCATAGGTTCAACAAACAATCCAAACCAGTTAATTGTGAAAGCCTATACAACATCAGTAGCGAGGACAGCAAGGATGAAAACGATAAACCGAGAGTGATCCCCAAGCAACAGCAATTGATCTCCTACAAGAAGGAATATCTACGCAAAGTAACAAATCGCGTACACAAGATCGGATGGAAATATCGTTATATCCGACTTATTTATTTATTTATATTTACGCATTGTAAATATTTCAAGAGATCCACGACTCAGCTAAACTAACGCATTGAACCGTGTGAAATAAATGAAATAAAAACAACGTTTCTAAATCTATTAATGTCTCATGTCAACATTTGATTTATGAATAATATTCATAATGTTGTGAACCAGTTCATGGACAGTAAAACGATTTGATTATGACGTAGAAAAAACCGTAATTGACGATCACAAAAAATCAAATATCTTCACAAATAAACGCCTACGTTACAGTAGAAAAATGGAACACAATTATAAACCAAATTATTTTTGTTCATGGTTTTGTTTTCGTAACGTAAAAACACGATAATTCATTCACGAATTTGGGAATAATTTTTCCAGTAGACATAAAGATACTCGTTTATAATATCCGCGTACTGATTAGAGCGTGAATAATCGTCTCATCAGAATAAGTCATTACTAAGCTGATCAACTCCGACAAAATCCGTACACTATGCGAACCATTTGCCTGAACGTGTACGGATTTTTCCGGCAGAATTGGTCAGCTTAGTCATTACGCTGGTCCAGGAAGCGAAATTAGCAGGAAATAATTGTTCACGCTTTCTTCTTTGGATTTGAGTTTTATGTCTTAAATACATTCATGGTGCGTGAAAAACTGCTTCTTTTAGCTGAAGTGGTTTATGTCGTGGTCGATACTTTCTTCTGCAATGGTCTACTAAAAACTGTCTGTCCAATGAACGTCTTACGCTGATCCACTTCGTTCGACGGTTTTGTTGGAAGTAGAGTAAGTTTCCTGCTGGGCTTTAACGTATTACACGATACGCAGAATATATTCTGAATTTCTATTTTGATGAAAGGAAATGTATTTAATTTCGTCGTTTTTAAAAATGCATCACAAGTGATCTGCCCCCAATGCTGTTCTCAAATTTTAAGTGTGCCTCAAAAATAAATATTGTACGTGTTTGAGCTGTGCGACACGAAATTTTCAAATGCAAAGACTGCCAATTGGAAGAATAGTAAAAATTGTTGCAAGCTTTATAGCTCAATTTCTTAATTCCATAGAAACATAAATGGTACAAACCAGCTATAGCATAGATCGTGGAATGAGCTAAATTGATTATTATGGAGAAAACAGCAAATGGACAATGCATATTGTCTTCGATTTTCTTCGACCTGGGTTCGATTTCCTACCCCGCACATATGGTTACAGATTATTATACAGAGATTTTTTTTTATCTGAAAAAAGGAGAAACTTGGATAAACGATGTAAAAAATAGAAAAGATAACCCTATGTCGTCCCGCGAGAATTGAAGTCTCTTCGGTGGCGGAAGGAGTTCCGCAAAAACACAAATTGGCCGGTGTCCAACCTAAGCCCACCCAGTCATGCATTAAGTTCATTAGCATTTAGTATTCTTGACAGCTTGTCATAAAAAATCTATTCCAAAACATCTTGTCAGTAAACAGCATTTTGAATATACAACAGCACTAATTTTAATGGCAGTGCAGTAATGTAGCCGTATATTTTGCCAAAACCGGCTTTTAAATATAATTTAAAACTAGTTGGTGAGCACGCCGTCGATCTCTACTTCGTAGGTGGTAATGTATACACGGTAGCCCTTTATAAAATACTTGTCGTCAGTCATTTGCTTGCTTTAGATAGAATATCACAATGCTGAATTTGTTTGAACGCACTTTTGTGATATCCGTCGCGACTGACTTTTTCTGTGTCCGATCTTTCGTATAGGTCTTTTTCATGCTAGCTCATTTTGCACGGTCCTAGAACCCAGCGCAAAGTGAAAATTTAAAGAGATAGAATTTACGAGAGAAAAAAGAAATTGAAAGACGAGTCAGGCGATAGTACAGCAGAAATCTGGAAAACAAAAGAACGTAACTTAAAAAATTATAGTTTGCAAATAACCAGCGTCTATTAAGAAAATTTCCATCCCGGGAAGATACTTGATGAAATCGGTATTTTAATGATGTAGCCTTTATTTTCGACAACTCAAGAGCTTTTTTTAAACCGTCATATCTATTACAATTAGAGACTCTCTTTGTTTACTTTCTGTTTTGTTAATTGCTCGGTCACTTTAACATTTATCCCCCAACTGTTCGTGAAATATGCTAGACAAAATCGTCGTCTTTCGATCAGCATTGTGAAACTAGTGGAAAGTGACGCCGCAAAATTGAAAGAGAAAATAAACAAAGAGAGTGTCTCACTGTTAGCTATGACGTTTTGACGATAACGTATTGAATTGTTGCAAGACTCCTCTCACCTGACCAAGACATCGATACCATCACCTATAACGATGGAAAGTCGTGATTCTACCATCAAACTCCATTATTGATAGATATCGAACGCTGAAAGCGTAATCCAATACTAAACAGTTCGAGAAGGAAGAATTCTCCTTATACCGTGCCAAGCAGCAGTGGTCTAACAACTCAAAAGCATGGTGAGATGAAAGGAAACCATCGTTAGTGCCAAAGAAAACCTACAAAATTTTAATTCTAATTTCTAACAGTTGCAAGCTTCGACGTTGTTCTTCCCGGTAGCAATCATTTCCCTGTCGTTATTTCAATTAACAATGAGGCCTCACGAATTCAATCAATGTTCGTTATGACTTGACACGAAATAATGATTGGAAAATATACGAAGCATTAATTTTCACTTCTCCTACTTCGACGGAAGAGCTACCTCCGACCGAAGAATATGATTTCCTATAGCGGGTGTGATTATTGAGGCAGTAGAACAAGCCCAAACAAAAATCATTTGCGATACTCCCACAAGTAAAACGATTCCATAGACATTCGGCATTGACAATGATAGAAATTTATATTGCACTCCTATGCAAAAACATTGCTCCGGGCCCAGACAGAATTTAATTCCATATTGAAGAATCTGCCTGACCTAGCAAAATGACGCTTATTGAATTTGTATTCGAAAAGGTTCTTGAGCAGAACATTGTCCAGCGTGACTGAATACAAGTGAGAGTTATCACTATTTTAAAACTGGGAAAACCAGCCTCCGATCATAACTCGTATCGGCCGATTACAATGCTATCCTGTATAAGGAAATTGCTGAAAAAAATTATCCTTCGACGTCTCAAGAATTGGGTTGAGGCGAACGGCTCGCTATCAGATACCCGGTTTGGTTTTCTGAGGGGAAAAGGAACGAACGGCGCTACTCCAACTCGCTTACGCAAAAAAAGAACAAATCGCGTCTGTGTTCTTAGATATTCGGAGAATTCGACTCAGTTTCCATCGATTCTCTCGGAGAAACTACTTCAATGTAGTCCTTCACCGATATTAAATAAGTATTTTTACAATTTATTGTCAGAAAGGCACATGCATTTTCCATATGGCGATTTGGTAACATTAAGGAAAAGTTACATGGGCCTTCCACAAGGCTCTTGTTTAAGCATCCTTCTCTATAATTTTTACGTGAATGATAATGATAATTTTATTGTCAGCCCATGACTCTAACTTGCAGAAGATGGTGTGGTTCTGTGGACAACTTGCAGATTATGGTGTGGTCTCGGATAATTTATCAATTTGGGCTTTGAAGCTGGGCATCCATTTCTCTGCGGCAAAAACAGAATTGGTCGTTTGTTTTTTCGAGAAAGCGTGATCCAGCTCAGCTTCAGCTTCAGGGCTAACCAAAGTGCTAACTTTCAAATGCCTCGTGATTTGGTTAGATTCTAAAGGAACATAGGGTATCTGATAATGAATGGCCAACAAAGAATAAATTTTCTTCGAACAATTACTGGATCTTGATGGAGTGCTCATTAGACTGGTTCAATTTTTGACTTTTAGCTCCACCAGGTTCTACTGATTCCTTTTATGGCCCTTAGTAATTGTGCAAATTTTGGAACCGATCGGTTATGTCTACGGACCCTCCAAAAATTTTAATATTTATGTGGAAATTATATGGAAAATATGTTAAAATTTAAGATATTTTTTTAAAAATCACCTCATCAATCAATCCATAAGAACACTATATATTTCTAAAGGTATTCTTCTACTGAACACATTTGTGGAACATTGCAAGTTTGTGAAAATTCGCTGAGAAAAGTTATTAACTAAAGAAGCAACATGACTTTAAAACAAGTGGATTTTATTATTAATCATAGCAACCCTGTTTGAATAGCTTCATCTGCCATACGCGAACGGTGGGTGGCAAGTCTAGTTTACACTTGTATAACGATGGAACACTGCTCATCCAAGTAACCTGATAAGATTATATCAAACGAAGATCCCAAGTAACAATTGAAGTTTTATAACAGGCTATTACCATGTTCACACTACAGAGTTAAAACACGTTATAATAATTAGCACCAAGAAAAATGTCATCAAGATAGCGTTAAAACACATTTTAACTCGTAGTGTGAACGTAGTATAAGTTTTATGAGTGGATATAAAACCACCATAAAATCTTAATTGTTACTTGGGATACCCTCAGTAATGAAATATGGGTGCTTCTATTTCCGTTCAGCTGCGATCACTCACATTATTACATTGATACGAATACAGTATCGTTGTTTCGAATCGCCCTAGATTGCATTCAGTCGACCCATACGATGACTCTTAAAGTACTAGCGGCAATTCTTCCTATTAATTACCAGTTTTGGGATCTTTCCTCTCGTTTACTTATTCGATTTGAGGTTATGAATTCACCAGTGAAAATTTTGAAAGACTTGTCGAGCTTCAATCCCAACCCAGATTCATGACAGTGAATTTAAACCGCATGTCACAAGAACTAACGCCTGCTAGGTATGTTCCTGCATTGACCAATATACTAGATAATCCCGAATTCCCTTAATTCTTCGACACGTCCATGCAAGCGGAAACTCGTGGAATCTCTGTGAAAGCTTCCGGAAATATCGTGTCAAATAAACACATTTAAGAAAAAACTTCTATCAAAAACATATGTTATTAAAATTTCTGCTAAAATTTTGCCCCCATTCGGGTTCTTGCTTTTCCAAAAACCTTTACTGGACATACCCTAGCAAATAACAACATGCGCGCCTCTACATTGCATCAACATCCACATCATAATCATCGTCGATATTTCAGCCCTCCAACGTCCGGTCGGAATCTGTGCGTGCGTGTGTGTGCTTGTGTGCATATGATTCAAAGGGGAAAGAACCGAACCGGATCATAAACCTGCTTTCCGTTGGCCAGGAGAGGAGAGGAGGAGGGGGGCGATATACATGGCAAAACAACACAATTTATCTAAAACCCGGAGGGCGTCAAGTTGGCCACCAGATCCACCGGGCGCGGACAGTCCACCCGACCGGATGTCGACCACAAAAGTGTGGGATAATTTTCGATCGGCGTTGAAACGGACTCCTCCTCCCTCATCTCATCATCGCGTTGTCGCGGATGGCGAGCGGTCAGTCAGCATCATGCGGATGGGACACATTCTGGGGGCCCTAAATGAGCCCGCGCGGAAAACATATACAAATGTCGCTGTCGGCGCGTTACCAAAGCCACCACCGGCAGCAGCAGCTAGCGGGCTCCCGAGCTCTCTCTCTGTTTGATGGGAGAGTTGGAGCAGGAAATGGGCGATTGGAGTGGTCATCTCGCAGCGCAAGCAACGGCATCAGGGATATTATTTAAAGTGGGCTGGTTTTGTTTCTGCCTTTTCGCGCTGGCCTGACCGAGTTTTGAATGTCAACGTTGCAGAATTGATTGGTTTCCTTCTGGGTCCGTGGTCCGAGGGAGATACCTTCCTTTTGCGACAGATTGGCACTGGTACATCAGCCCGCGAGCATCGACGTTTCGATCCGATAATTCGTGTTGACAGGTCGATACAAGCTGATCATTTGGGGCGGAAACATGTTTCCAAACAGCCGGCTCGTTACATAAATTGGCTTTTTGATGAACGCACAACGCACAGTGCGCACGCGATAATCCGACAACAGTCTGAACTCGTTATCAGTGTCTGCAAAACATCTCGCACTGTGTGGCGAGATCTGTGATGGGGAAAAAACCTTCAGCCGGCAGCATCTCGCGCAACCCAGTAAACAACAACAAATAAATAAACATTCACGACATCACAACGACGTCATAGCGCAAGAACAGTTAGCCCCCAAAGGTCACTGATTCTGTAATTGCGCATCCCAGCTGTTGATAATAGTATAATATGTATACCTACTGTTGTAGGTCTGCTCGTACTACACAATCGAAACTGTTTTGGTTTTGGGTCAGTGCAAGATAGGCAAACGCCGCCGCTCTCGAATCTCGTTCGATTCATTTATCACCGGAAGTTGGAATATTTTGGATGGGTGAAGTTGTTTTGACATGTTGTTCGAAACATATTCCAATCATCTTAATAATACTTACTAGTGATCTGATATATCTTGATACCGTCTCCAAGTTAAAAGAAAATGTTTAGGTTCATTAACACAGAATATGTCGGAAAAACAACAGCTGAACCGTGTGCTTCCACCTTAACATATATGAGGCGTCCGATATAGCGCACCAAAACCCAATAATGACACTCTAATTGAAACCATACACACCATTTCCAAACCATTCTGAATATAACAATTCCGTAAAACTTCGACTACTACTGTTTACCCGCGTACACCATAAATTCCAACTATCCCATATGTTTGTACGACCACCAAAGTTCACCAGAGCCTTTACCATGGATAGCCGCAATCCGATGCGAGAAAGTCCGCTTTTGTCTCCCCTTTTTTCTGCTGCCTTAAAATAGTTACCTCGGGCACTTTCCGCCCAAGTTCTACCGCCGAATGAGGCGACGGGTCGTTGCTTACACCCAAATCAAACTTCACAGGTCATCAATTTGAACTACCCCCGCGCTGTTGATCCTGCCCCGCCGATCACTGCTCAATTTTTTTTTGGGTGAACGATGTCGTCGTCAAGGGTTTCCGAATGCGTGGGCCAGACACAGACGGGGGGGGGGGCACTACGGTGTTGGACGGCGGCGGTGATCAAATACACTTTCCCCGTAACCCCCGGGAAAGAATAGGAAGAAGAACGAAAACAGACAGTCGATGAAAAATTATAATTGAAAATTACCTTCGGTAATCGCGCGCGCAGGAGGGCCATTCGCGGCGGTGGTTTTTGTGTGCAGAGTGTGTGTGTATGTAAAGAAGGTGTTAAAAGTGCTGAACGTGCACGCGCTTGCCTGGAACCACGTTGGACGGTCGAACAACGAAACTAACAAAAACCAACAAATGAAACAAAAACGATGACTTTACATGCACACCAGAATGTGCCGTGTGCGAGAGTGCGAGAATCCGCTTGACTATTCATATATTCTGCACTCGAATGAAATTAAAACCTTTTTAAAAGCGACATTCAAAGTTTGAATCGCGACCGGGACACTCGAGGGTGGCGGAGGAGGTCGCACCGAAGAAAAAGTTTATTAAATATGGATATATGCAGGTACAACCGTCGAAGAGTGTCATGTCACTAATGTGATGTAATGGAAATCGGCGACCGTTTGTGTGTGCTTGCTATTGACGATCGGACGAGCAAGTAAACGGTTTAGAATATTGTGCCCCGGCGGGGATCAACCGTTCTATAGTACGATTGGCTATGACTTTGTGCCAAAAATATGCGGGGTTATGCGTTAAACATTTTCTCTGGAAACGGCAGATGTTTTGGGAGCTCTCCGCTGGTGTGATTCCGGCTACATCTAGGCCATCAAAACAAGCTTGATGAATTCAGTTCCACTCCGAAAGAGTTAGCAAAATAACGGATTGTTGTTTTCGAAATTCGATTCAATGCGATTGTTTTAAATCCTGCGAATGTTTTGCTGCAAAACTGAAAAATAATTGAAGCGTCGAACAACGCTGAGTTCGGAAAACAATTTAGGACACGATTTGCCTGTACCGACTTGTAAACACTCACGCACAAGTCATCAAACAAACAGTGACAAAATTTACAGAAAATAAATCCATTCATCGCACAAAAACTGTCCATTGAACAAATAGCGTCCAAAGGCTCGCGCTCCGCGGCTTTTCACCGCAGAAAACCTTTAATTGCGGTAGCGGCGGTCGTGTCCCCATCCCACAATTTCGGCGGTGGTGTTTTTGTGTCTCAGCATAAACAATCAGCACAAAATTTGACTGCCGCACCGTATTTAACCTACGAATGGAGGAAAACATTTTTTGCTGTTTGTAGAAACCGCACGCGCCCTACGCTCCTCGCGAATATGTGATGTTATGATGTTCCCAAAATTGTATTTACCTTTAGCCGCCCCGAAAAATGCGCTGTTTGATGCGTTGTCCTTCGCGCACGGTAGCGATGCAGCCAACCTTTGACTCCTGGTCAAAATAATGTCAGTGCGGTATCAGCGTTAAGCGGAAACATCGGTGTTGTTGCCACTGCAGCGACAACTTTTTCTAGCTCGTGCCGTTTGAAACATTCAATTTTTGAGCATGTTTCGGATAATATTTTATCAATTCCTTAGACAAACAAACAATGGCACTGTTAGTTGTGATTTTAAACGGCAATTGTTGAAGATTTCGCCAGAAAAAAACTGTTGTTCGCTCTTTCATGAAAAATGGATGAGTTCTATCAAAGAACACGTTCGGTTTTCAATTAGGATCAATAAATATTTAAAGATTTTTTTTATAACATGCACTACATATTTTAATCAATTTAATCTTGAGTTCCGAGATAATTACAATTTTAGATTTGTTGACATGGTATGCCGTCGAATGCAGGAATATATTACTGATCATCGAAATCAAACTTCCCAAGACTATATTACCCGAAAATATCAGATGTGAAGGGTTAATGCCACTACTTACTCATAGATGGCGCTAAAGAATAAATGAAACAAGCATGAGCATGCCATACCATGGTCATTAGTTTGATATTTGCTCTATATCAGAATACGCCATATTTTTATCGTCATGATGACTCACAACGTGAAACGTTAGCAAAAACAACGGCACAATCATTGCACATCCACAAAACGTTTCTAGAGTACAATTCTTAGCGCGAAAGATATGGTAAATCACTCCTTACATAGTGCCATCTGAATCAATAATATTTTTTTTAACATTTTTCACATGGAATATTTCATTGACACCTTACCGGCGGTCACTATTACCGAAGTTGTACGGAGTGGTTGAGTTGCAATGTAGTATATACAGGTGTGGCTAAGATGGGACTTTGGTATTCGTAAGATGAATCTTACATGAGTGGTGTTAGTGATATCAATATAAATCGACTTGCTTCCGTCATACCGTTCGTTCAGCTCCCATTGAATCGTGATAACGCTATGATCGTTGCGCTTCTGAATTGTATACATATTTTTGGTTTCCAACGCCAGCAAACCATGTAATCTGCCACACCTATTTATAGCACATTGGTTGAGTTGAGAGTCTTGAGATTTAGATGACGCGAAAAAATATTTTCACTCGTCGAAGCATTTTTTTTGCAATAGTTTGCTCGTACACCACGTGAAAATAATCCAGGTCCATCGATTGGCAGGAATTTCTTTGAGCATTAAACGCTAAATAGAACATGATGTATAGATATACTGTATTGATACGCGAAACGTCATAACAGCACATCGAAGCTATCTTCTCAGGAAAAAATTAACTGATTGGAATGCCAAATTTCTAAATTCGAATTTTTTTTTACATTTTACAATCCCGCCCATCAAATATCGAGTTAATTCAGTGAAACTAAGCTTTCTTGCGTTCAGTGTCACTCTACAGTGACCTTTAGCACGAGTTGTATTCCTTCGCGCACATTGGCCGCTTCCATTCCTTTTCTGTGTACAGCAATGAAGGCTCCTGTCTCTTTAATTCGTCGGCCAAGGAAAAAACCAATAGTTACTGAATCGGTATTTGTTCTTTTAGAGAAAAGGATTATCGTCGGTTTCGAAAACCGATTGTGTTGTACTTTTTCATGTTTGGTGAAGTGTAGACTTCGTCGCATCAGTATCTGCAAGACCGACTTGGTCACCCAATAGGCATTATCCTACAAACGACATGACATGAGTTGTATTCCGGCTGGGTTACGGCACAAGTCCCGCAACCACAGAAATTCTGATTGCTGAATAGTGAATTTTCAGCTAATAAAAAAAATTATATTAAATATTCTTAAAGTACAACAACAATTTTGAAAATATTTTGTAGACATATTTTTCTTCTGAAATCTTACATAATGATGAAGATACAGACAAAGCCACGAAAATCGACCGTCATTGAAAACTAAAAAAGCAGATTCAAAGCTTTCTCGGATAGGTATGATAGAGCGAATAAGTTATAAACTTAAAACGGAACACTAGGATTAGGCAGGTTCCTATGAACATGATCGAAAGGAAATGTGAACAATCTTTTGCCTTCTGCTGGTAGAAGTTGGGCATTCCACCGCATGATCGTTGATAGAGCATAATATATCATTATGTTTTACCGCCGACAGCTTACCTGAATTCGAGAAATAAATAAGAAATTTTCGGAAAAGTCTGAGATTCCGTTAATACAGAAAAAAAAATAAAAAGGGTTCGTGAATGCAAAAGAATAACTTGAATAGTTTTCAAACCCAATTGCTGGTAAATCAAATATTAGTCAATCAATCAAAGAATTGATAGATAATGTTTGCTTTCAATGCTTGCTGTTAGGCTAAGCTCACACGATGCACTTAGTGTTGCAGACATCAATAGGCAGTCACGAAGAGCGACTAAAATGTTGTGACTAGTTGAATCTATAAGTTAATAAATTCGGATAAACTTTTCGATTTCATGTCTTCAGTATGTGACAGTCTCTCGTTCTATTTTTTATCATATATATATATATATATATATATATATATATATATATATATATATATATATATATATATATATATATATATATATATATATATATATATACATATATATATATATATATATATATATATATATATATATATATATATATATATATATATATATATATATATATATATATATATATATATATATATATATATATATATATATATATATATATATATATATATATATATATATATATATATATATTATCACATATATATTATATTTTTTTAATGGAATAAATTGACAGTGATGATCAGAAAACTGGTAGAAAAAAGGTTAATAAAAATCATCCAATCGAAATCTACTGAAGAGCACGTTGTTTATCTTTTCTATGCACTAAACACGAATCCTTTCGAAATTGCGGTCTGATCTTCTCCTTTCGGTTTGAATAAAACGGTAGTTTCGAACGCACCTTACGTCTTCGTTATCCGTACTGCTTTAATGCGTTAGATGGAAATACTACAGTTGAAACTGTTTCCAAAATTGTGGTAAATGAAACCTTTAATCAAACAAACATTACAACGTTCTTCAAGAAGTCATACATCTCTTCCAATCTTGATGATGATTGTAAAAAATCAAGAGCTAATTATTTTATTACTGAGTAGATTAGTGCCAACATATATGTTTAACAAAATGACTTAGAAAGCATCATAGCAAATCCAACTGCCTGAATGAACTATACAGTAGGCCATTAATATACTAAGCGAAACTACGCGGAAATTTTTCACTAATCGAAAGAAAACGACTTAGTGCTGATTATCTATATCTTCAAGTCTTCGTGATTTTGTTTAATGTAACATTGATGACACCACCGAAATAACTAGAAACTGTAAATATGGGTAAACCACCGAAATAACTAGAAACTGTAAATATGGGTAAACTCATTCATTTCGGCATCACTTGCTTCCGACTCACTTGGGAGAAATCATCGCAACACATTTCAACGTATTTCAATAAAAGTAAATCCTCAAATTCTAGTATATTCAGTTTATGTTGATTGAAACCTTCGTGAAATTTTATCTACTTTCTGAATCTGTGATAAGTTTTGATGTATGCGTTCATTTGATAAAGTTATAGCATATTTGTCGAATGAAGATTCGTCAAATCGTTGTAAACGTCACGAAAGAATGTGTCATTAGTATTAGGCAATCCATTAGACGTTTTTTTGACAATTCAGCGGTGGGTTCTGTCAACAAGTCTACTCCTGCGAACAGAAAAACTCGCCCGACAAGCATCTTTCGTTAGTCCGATTCGTTTGATGTTGGACCGAATCAACGATATTGTCGGACGTCGCACCCCTCGGAGTAACGTCAGAAGAAGTAAACAAGAAATAATCAGCTGATCAGAAACGTCTCATGGATTGCCTAATATTAAAGTGAAGCGATGCCAAAATCACAACAAAGGTTCGGTTATGTTCGGGTTACGTTACAGCGTCTGTGTGCGGCTAGAACGTACTATACCGGTAGGAGATGGCACGCACACAAGCGTATCGTTCAGCAATCAACTGACTGATTTTTTTTACCATGTGGTTCTTTGTTTTGAAAAACAAAAAGGTACAAATTTCCCAAACGATGCAAAATTCCGTGAAGAGAATCTATTCATCGTCATGTGCTAACATGTTTACATACAGTGATATAATTTCTAAGCAATCTGAGATAAGACATTCAAGTTACAAACGATTTTGTCTTGCGCACCAATGCAATGTTTTATTTATTTTATTTATTTATTTACTGGTCTTCGAGTTACTCGTACAGACAGTTCCTTAATTAATATTAATTCTATGTTTAAAGGTAGTCTTGATTGTGACGATGAAATAAAAAGAAGAAACAGAAACGACGGCAGCCATTTTTGCTGCCAGCTTGTGGCTCTGTTCAGGATGTCCTTAAATCAAGCCAATATATATTTGGCATTGTCCAAAAATTTATGAATCAGGAAAAAAATAAGCTTCAAAAACTCAAATATAATATTTGCTTAATTCATGTAATCTTATTAAGTCCCAAAGGTTGGAATCTTGCATTGTAGAGAAATCAGCAGTTTTGTGTACACATTCTGGCAATAAAAATTTCTGGTCTGTCTTTAGCCATAGTTTCAGAGGTCTGAGAATTCTTCTGAACTAGAAAAATCAGTCTGCGTTATTTTGAATTCGTAAGTCAAATGATAAAAAAGATAAAATTTAAAAAAAATGGATCTTTGAAAAATCTGAATACTTAAATAGATAGATAAATCCCAGAGAACAGACATCCATGATCGAAAAAAATTTTTAATAAAACGTGTGTAAACATTTGAATTTATATACGATAAAGGACTAGCGCCGCCACACCTATCCCTATCACAACTATTCGTCAAATCCATTCCGAAACCGGTTCGAAATCCTGAATGGGTTCAGTAAAGAATCTGGCTCAAAGAAAACAACCGATTCCGACTCAATCGGTTGATGCATTGTTGGAATCCATACTGAATCCACTTAGAAGCCCGAACCGGTTAGGGAATTGTTTAACTGGGTAGAGGTATAACCACTGTCAATTCAGTCAAAATTAGCCACTAAAAACATGACGACAGTAGCGCACCTGGTTTAGATATCCCAACTAGAGCTTCCATCCCGGGAATTTATTTCCCGGGAATCCCGGGATTTTTGGATTTCCCGGGATTCCCGATTCCCGGGAAATTGTGTTTTCTCATTCCCGGAATTCGGGAATCCCGGGAAAAAAGATGTTTAATCTATTCCAAAAGGCTTAGGTTCTGCGAAAGAAATTCCGTAGGAAATATCCTTACCGGAAAACATTTGGAATGAGCAGTGAATGCAGATGGTGCTTTTCCAAATGATTATATATATATATATATATATATATATATATATATATATATATATATATATATATATATATATATATATATATATATATATATATATATATATATATATATATATATATATATATATATATATATATATATATATATATATATATATTTATATATATATATATATATATATATATATATATATATATATATATATATATATATATATATATATATATATATATATATATATATATATATATATATATATATATATATATATATATATTTACACAAGTTGAATGCTGAAGATGGACGTCTGTTCTCTGTGGATAAATATTTGTTCCCATTTGTCTGATAATATTGCCGAAGATGGTCTTTAACGTTATAGTATCATTTAAATTGAAAACTTCATAAAGTTGAGTTAACGCAAACTTCGGGCTGTGCCACAGGCACCTGATTTAGACAATAGGAGTTGATCCGTTTCTCTGCATCTACAAATTGCCCACCTGATCAAAAGATTTAAAATGAATTTCGACATTCTCTTTGTTTGAACATTATCTGCAACGGTAAACTTGGATTTCGTGCTGTTATATTTCTAAACATAGAGATAAACTCGACGTAAGTTTACGTGGTACAAACGCTGTTGGGAACATCGATGAAAAAATTCTTCAAGTGTCATTCGTATCACACTTCCCGTATAATGATCATAAAAATGAAGTCAACAAATTAGCTGAAGGCAACATCTCCTTGCATTTACTTGGAAGAAAATTCATAAATGGGTGTCACTTATAGAGAGACTAATATTGAGAACATAGCTACAAAAGAAAGGGCTTGATACATTCATAAGCTTTTCCGAAGATTAACCTAAGCTTAGCAATTTTGACGCTAATAATATGGAAAAACCAATGTAGAGCGCCGTGGTTCTCCTAGTATTGATCGTGGTCGATATTTTAATGCAGATCTGTTTCTTAACCCTTTTTCCACTCTTCATCACAGAAAATATACAAATACATTTAGCCAATTCTTGGTCACCCTATAATGGAAGGCGCTGCTCTAACCAATGGCTTCAAATTGGTATGAGGATAGCATGAAAAGGCATGAATTATCTCTCATTTCGACCTATTGTACCCCCAAGATTTAAAAACATCGAAAAAAGCACCTTTGCCTTATTGGAATTGGCTTGAAATTTTTTTAGCCAAGCATAAACCTTTATTGGCAAAATGTTGCCAGATGTATTACCTTTCCAACGAATGCTTGTTTATCACAATCAGTGAAAAAATACCATCGCACGAGCTCGCCAAACAAAACTGACCTGCTTGACACCCCTCTACTCTACTTATTAGGAAGGAAGTAAAAATGTTGATACCTATTGAAGCGCAATCCCATCGCGAAGCCGAATTATCAACGTAACCGTGTTACATCCGCACTAATGCGATGGATAGAACCTCGTCTACCCTACCAATGATTCATCAAGACAATTATGTGCATCATGTGTTATTCCAACGACACGACCTGACACTCCTGTTTCGAAATTGTGGCTCCAATATAAGTACCTTTTCAAATGATTAAGGTAACTGCAACTATCGAATTTGATATGTGCTACGACCAGGCGTAAAGCTTGCAACAGTGATGAATCTGATGTTGTATTTATTAAATAATTTATGTTCTTCTATGGTTGCTGTTATAACCTTTTGTTACCCCGGACACAGTAAAAAGCTCGATGTTTGCGATTGACTAGTCGATTGCAATGTTGCTAGTTTACACTAACAATATCTACGTTTACAGTCCATAGCAATGCTTGATCTGCTTTATCGACAGATTTTGCAGCTCAGTCTCAGCGTATAGCACAACTAAACTGCAGGTACAGCCGATAGGTTTATGAAATTAGCACATTACTACTGTGGGACTAGACCAAGGTATCATTGATATAGAATTCGAATTGAGTGCGTTATAGAAACGACACTCGAGATAACCTTTCACATTTCTCTTACTCGAACTCTTTCAAAATCTACTTCAGTGACACTCCTGTTGAAATTCAAAATTACCTGCATCAGCTAAAATTAGTATGATTACAGATCCTTTGCAACTCCCATCAAAACGGTAATCATGTCTCTAACGCAGCAGAAAGATGCCCAATTCAACGCAAAACAAAACCTTTCAAAGCTCCAACCAGCAATCTCCCGACTCGATAATAGCAATTAATACCAGGCAGCTAAACGAAGCAAATTTGAGCGCTCGAAATGTTCCGGTCTGCTCCACCGAAGACCAGACCACCGAACCGGCCCGAATTCGATTACTCAAGCCGCGCGCTGTTTTATCAAGTTCATGCGAAACTTTCTTCCGCCCCCTCCTTTCAGGCGCACCAGCCCAACCCAAACGGCCGCAGTCCATCACCGACTGTTGGTTCAGCATCACGAAAAACCTTCGCCCTCTCAAATGAGAAAATACTGTTAATCTGCTATTTGAAATATAATTATAACATTCCCGCACACACCCAACCAGCCAACCAACAATCCACCCACCGCAACCACGTGAGCTGTTGGGTGTTGTAAAACTGAAATGTTGCTGCTGCTGCTGCTGCTCTCCGTTCTCATTTCACACATCGATCATAATATTGGCCACCGCACCCGGTAGGCCTGCTGGAGTCTGGGGATTTACGTGGAAGCACAAAACAAAACAGAACACCTCATCAACCGTGCCAGAGCCAGCGCTTCGGAACTCGTCAAAACTCGGACACCGACCTACAGACACGTACGCGCCGGGCTCGAAGCATAATTTTCCTAATGTTATGTTAATAGAAAAACAAATATTTGCCTCGTGAGAGGCTCACAACCGAACAACGAGGGAGCTGAAAAGGGAAGCGCCCCAGTCAGGTTCCATCAACGCACGGGAATCTCACTTCGGCTGACAACTGGCTGAGAATATCACTGACAGCTTAAGAGCTTTTCCTGCGTATCTAAGCCCGGCGATCAACTGGTCGGAATGTTCCCCGCTCGGAAAGTCGGGGGAGTGTTGATTGACTTGGGTTTGGTTTCGCTTGTCAGCGATCACCACTCGCTGCCGGGAATCTGGTTAGATTTGAAATGATTTCGCTGGCGGAAGGCTTCATTTTAATTATGAAATCGCGATTCGGCATGCTGATCAGCGCAGGACTTTTCAGTTTGCGAAAATATGATCCCGTTTAAGAGGATTACTTTTAATCAATGCAAGGTTTCGCGTAACCCACTCTTGCACCATATTGCCGGTCGTGAACCACAAATTAGCCATCAAAATCACCTTTGTCACACACTCACATCATTAAGGCACAGGGAGATTGATTGATTTGCGTGAAGCCTATTCAGTTCAGCAAATCTATCAGCCGAAGCCATCAAACGGTTGCTCGCTTGACCCAGGCAGCTGGTTAGCTTCTGCGTGCCAAGTTTAGCCTAGTTTTGTGCGGTGGCGCACGATCATTTCTCAAACCCTTTTGTTTCGAATGTCTATCTATTGTAGCACCTGTAGTCCACCAGTAAGCCAGCAGCACAGGGAACCCGACAGCCCCATCAGATGTGACGGCATGTTGCGTCGCGGCTACCAGCGCCTTTTCCATACACACATGTGAGCTTACGTGTATGATAAATTTGACACGAAACGCATTAGCTACCACACAGCACCACTGGCCGAAAATTGTTGCCCTGCGGCAACAACAGATCTGCTGGCCACAAAAAAAAATCTCGTTTTGTTGGGGAGTTATTAAAGTGACCGCTATCTCCTAATGACAGGTTGAGACGCTTGCTCAATTGTCGCACTTTTTTGTGCCTTTTGTTTGTGCCCTTTCTCATATGAAGCCGCTGAAAAGCTGTGCAATCGGGTTCAGCTCCGAGTAAAATGCGTTAATTTATCCCAATCAAAATTCGAAGCTGTTTTCACGCACTTAGTTCAAATATAACAGTACCGATGAAACTGTTAAAACAATATACTTGATTTTCAGGAAATTCACCCAGCACTGCTAAGTGGATTCAGCCGGCCTTTCTTCTCCTTATTGGACAGGTGGCCAAACGGATAGTGATTTTCGTATTTGGGCTACACAAGTGTTGCTATTTTGAAAAATTACACCCAATTTGTCATCGTCGGGGCTGGCTGAAAGCACCAGCAAAAAAAAGCTGCCACTCGTAAGTACCTACGACAAGCGGGCACTTTGGCACACACTTGAACGTGTTTAGAGCTCACGAACGAGGCCTTGTAGTTCGATCGATCGTTCGGCCGTTCGCTCAGCGCCCCAAAGAGTCTGTCAATCCCACCATCACTCTCGTCGGTATACCGCGACCGTAGCGAATATTCCAGGAATTACCTGACCTTCCATAAGTCTCCCAGCATTGTCCCGTTTATCACCCGGTCGGGTTCGCCGCTAGGGCCGAGCTTTTGCTTGGGTGAGAGAAAAAAGATCCCGCCGACTCGATTACCATAAATTTCACCGGCGAAAACAATCGCGCAAATATTTTATCACAAACGCATCTTCCCTTGTTTGGAGAGCCTCGCAGACCCAACACACAGGGCCCCGTATGCGGGAGAATCGCTGGAGATCCCTGCGATCATCAGCCAGCGAGCATAGAGAGCGAACACACGGTTGCCTGATGCATGCATCTGAAACATCATCTTCCCCTCGACAAACTACACAGCCCAGCCCGGGGGTGTACCTGGCGAAAGTTTCACCCGAGGTCTCACATTTCACTTGGCCCCTGCCTGGACCCGATGGTGGTGCTGAGGAGATTCTTTGTTAAGGTCTTCGCCGCGCAAGATTGTGAGCGCGCGATAAGAAACCAAGATTTGTAGCCGGCCCGATCTTGGATGGTTCTTGACTCCCCCTTCAAACTCCACGGGTGGGGGTAAAGGCACACTAACTTCGCTCTTAATTTAAAGTCAAATCAATTTAATTTCTTAATTTTTGCGCTTCTTTTTCCTGCTGGCAGCGCTGAGTACACCTTCCGTGAGCAGGCAGACACTGCAAAACGAATGAGCGGGCTCTAGTCGGAGGAACCGCTGGTCGAAAATCCCATATGCTGCTGGCAAGCTATCGCTTATTTCGGAAGATACCAAGTCAAGTGGCTTCCCGGGCAACCACCAGCAGTATTCTCGTGCTGTTCGGAAGGCAAATTTTTCTCACGGCGCAAACCGCAGGTCGTTGTCGCTCGAGAACGAAGCCTTCAAATTCGGCATGCAGATTGTTTTTCAATTAAGGAAAAAGGAAGAGAAGTGAAACTTGATTTGAGCCTCTTTGCGCCAAGCTTTACAGTTCACCGCATCGCAGAGGTCGAGAATAAAAGCGTCAATTAATTAGGCCATGACCAACAAATTTTAATGGAGTTGAAGTCCTCCACCCCCTCCGGTTAAGAAGACAGACACGGTACCATAGTTACATGTACGTGTAGTGCAACAACAAAAGCAAAGTAAAATCAATGTTCTCTCGGACCCTCGGCGAATAATCGTTCAATTAAGGCCGCTTTTTCGGCATCCGATTTATTGAACGAACCCGTCGATAGTGCGCGTAACCCCATGTCAGAGATGAAAAGTTTTGTTTAGCTGAGGCGCCCGCAATCGAAGTCTCAATTAAAAGGCACAACTCAATATATAGCAGTTCCGCCGCAAGCTCCAAGGCTCTAGAAAATGTTTATGTCTTGCAGTGTACCCTCATCGCTTGTCAGTGTTGGCCTTCTTGTTTTATGCTGAGCCACATCGGATGCTGAGCTGCAAGTGGCCTGAAATCAATTGAGTTCTCTATATTGGTGGCAATTAACCTGCCCCTATTCGACAGCGCGTGATGGGTAGCCAGTATTGGCCAGTTTGTGTCGTGGGAGGCTGATTGGATGTTTCGTGTCAAACGAAGCTGATGAGCTGGGAAATCAGGCCGAATCAGCGTTTGGGTGTAGCAAGCAATGGTTTCTAACGGTAAATATACTGTTACGTAATTTTGATCTTTTATTTCGAATGACTTTGGAGCAGATTTGATTTTGATACGAGTGAGTGAACTAAACAATTTTCGCCGGAAACTTGTAACTAATGGGCATAAATCTGTCTCTCATCGACAAAATATCAACAAAATTGAGAGGTGAAGACAATCAGACCGAATGGATAGTTGGTCGAATGGGCAGTAGGCCGTATGGACATTAGGCCAACTGTACAGTAGGCCGCTTGGACATTTTGCTGAATGAACAGTAAGGCGAATGGACATTAGGCCAAACGCGCATTAAGGCGAATGGCCATTAGGGCCGAATGCACATTATGCCGAATGAACATTAGGCCAAGTGCCAAAAAGCCGAATGTTTAACAGTGAGGGCAAAAGAAATCGAAGCTTATCCTGCCGAGCTTTCGGTGATTCTCGATTATTATTTGTTTTACTTTCTTCACAATTATTTGCGTATATCCTTCTTTTTATCATGAGCTGTTCTTTCGAATTATATATAAAGTAAAACATTCAATAGAGCATTATTAATTTTGGATGTAACGAAGTGCGATCGATTTCGACACCCTTCGGCATAATGACCTTCTCAAACATACCAAGCCTGATGGTCGCCCAGATCAACATGAACTTTCATGGATTTACATGGAGTAAATTTTGTATGCTAGTGCTAGCTGCCTACGCAAACTATAGAAAGCCACAGAATGTAACCCAATATAATTCATTTCTAGTTAAAATCATTGGTATAATCTTCCTATGATTTTCATTTGCTGCTCACCACAAGATTTTGTTGAACACAGGTGTTGCTACAAGTCACTAACTCATGGATGGCGATCAAACTGTAAATGTGACAAAAGAGTTGTATAAGCAATCGATGGGTGATCTAATAACCGATAATTTGAAATGAAATTTGTCAAAATCTGCGAATTAGAACTGGAGATATTTGCAATGTAGTGAAGCCACTTTTTTTTAATTCCAAAATTACTTTTTCCGCGATATTACGAAATATGTTCCATACACGGATTTACAACTTTACAACGGAAATCGTATAAAAATATTCAGGATACAATTTATTGATTAGTACAATTTACTGATAATTAATTGGGAAAATAAGAGCGGTAAGAGCAATATATGATAAAAATAGATAATAAAAATGCAGAATGGGGCAACACATTTTAAAATGTACAATATAAAAGCGTAGAAATGTCCATTAGAAGAAAGAAGAAAATATCAGAAATAAAGAAAATGGAATAAATTAAATATATATCATCAAAGAAACAAAGAAAAAATGACATACCTATATCGAACACAATCGAAAATCGCTTTTAATCAACCTAACAGTGTGATGAGACATTTCTTATAACTCTTATCACTCTCTTCGGATATTATATCGTTTGAGAACATTTAGAACTTGATGTTTCGCGATGTTTTTGATAACACATACTACATGGGATAGTGGCAGGACTCAGAGAATCGCTCAAATCAGCATAGGACAACATCAGTGCTAGAAATCTCAAACCAAATCAATGGGAAAGCGAAAAAATGTCCCATAAAATAGACATTCCAACGAATTATTGTTAATGCTCTGTTAATAAAATATCTAAATTGTGGTGGGAAAACTGAATTTTCCTAAAGGGGTTATTTATTTATCATTCGCATGTATGAAAAAAGCCTTATGTTTACATTTGTGAATATCGCCCTTTTCACAAAAAAGCGTTGAAATGAAATCGCAGCTCCTGATATCACGTTATCTCTGAAGTGCCTGCGTGCATAGTTCCAAATTTTACTTCGACATCGACTATTTCTAAAGGTGACTTCCCAGTAGTATCCTTGATTTGAATTATTACCGCTAATCCTAATGTCAAAGAACAAATAAAAACCTCTCGAAAACGAACCGTTTGGGGAAATCATCATCATTACTGGAATTTTCATTTTCACGAAACTTTTCGATAGCCTTCCGTCACATGCGTTAATGCACTGGGTGCACAGTGCTCCGAAAATCTAGCGAAATCGTCTTAGGGCACCAGCGGGTCTAATTCAGAGCTATCTGCGCGGCGAGTTAAATCTGTAAAGAACACTAAAAATTATTTTCCATTCCATAATTTTCAGTTCAGCAATTCGAGAGATCGTGCTCACCGCAAGCCATGAAAAATAGACTACGTTGTGAAGCGATGGTAACTCTTTATTAAAAAATCACGATTAAATAAAAAATTAAACTATTAAAAAATTTCAAATAGTTTATAATTTTCACAAACTTATTAGGAAAAATTGTTTAATAAGCTTTCGTAATATTGTGTAGGACAAAAGCTGAAAATTTCAGTATTTTCTGTATCTGCAACATATAAACCCTTAAGTATACCAATTAATTGGTATACGAATTGGAATAGGTTCGCCAAATTTTGGAAGAAGTCTATAAAATAACCTCTTGAAAGCTACCTAAAAATTGTTGTAGTTCGATGCAATAAAAAAATCATATTTGGCAATACATATTTGGCTGATACAATTGGGGTGTCAATGTATTATAATAGATATTCAGCATTCGAAGAAGTTTCTTGTGAACGAGTGTAGAACGACTTTGTTTCTACTTACTTGAAGTCAGCGGCGTAGCCAGAAATTCGGTTTGGCGGGGGTTTGGTGAAAATCGATCTTACTGTCTAAACGGCATAATTCCGAAACCATAATTTTTGAAGTTTTAAAATTATGCAGAATTAATTTCCAGAAAACAGTAACAAGGTTCGTGTCTTTAGCGAATTTGTTGCGACTTTATTGTAGTCCTGAATATTAACCTGAGAAAATTCACCATAAATACTTCTTGGACAATATACCGTCAAAATTGTTTTATCAAATGATGCGCTGTTTAACGTTTGTAAAACTCATCGAAGATACTAAACCTCCGAAATTGGCGGTTTCAAAATGATGTTATCTTGACCTTAAATTACTGTTTTTAAACATTTGACCTATACATACAATTGGTCATACAACAAAAATCAAATGCTCATCAAAATCGATCAGAACCTGCTAGAGTCGAATGGAAATCGTCATTTTTCATAAATTTCTTTCTACATTCGGAAAGTGTTATCCTCGTTATTAATCATATTACGTTTTCGTCTCAACTCGACGCATTCCCAAAATAAAAACCTGTTTTAATGCACCTAGTGGTGCAATTGTGCTTGTCTCATTTGTCCAGACTACGATTTCATGGCTGGTTATGTTCAATACAATGGTGGGAATGAATATTACATGTTCAGTACGATTTGCACATACATACAATGGATCGACAGCCACGATCTTGAGATACTATGTGATACTGAAACATCGCTTGACCGCCGCTGGTTTCAAGCGATGTTTCAGTATCACATAGTAAGATCCGGGAGGTCCGGGTCCTGCGAAAATTTTCAACTTGTTAAGAAATTTTAAACTAGTTTTATTTTTAAAGTAGCAACCACTCACTGCATACTCCCTCCGGGCCGGTATGATTGACGATTTTTAGGGTGATTGCATAACCTTTCTGTATGAGAAAGGCAAAAGGGGGTGGGCGTGGCGTAGTTGGTAAATCGATTGCCTTGTACGCAGCGCACCTGGGTTCGAGTCCCGACCCCGCACATAGGGTTAGAAATTTTTCATAAGAGATTTTTCTAACCCGAAGAGGCGAATGACCTTAAGGTTAAAACCTCTATAATCGAAATAAAAAAAAAGAAAGGCAAAAATGTACCAAAGTCCAAAAAAATCAATTTTTGTCAAACATTATTTTTTTTCGAGTTTACATCAAATCTCGATGTTTCATGCATTATAAAGTCATTTGGCATCAAAAATACAAATTTGATTTAGAAAATTTTTCATTTCAGTTTATATGGGAATTTGCTGTGTGATTGCACTCTTCAACTCGTAACTCCGGAACCGGAAGTCCAATCAATAAAAAATCAATTGCAGCCGATGGGAAGGTTGTACCTTTCATTTGAGACTAACTTTGTGTAAATCGGTCCAGCCATCTCTGAGAAACTGAGGTCACATTTTTTTCCACATACACACATACATACACACACAGACATTTTCCGATCTCGACAAACTCAGTCGATTGGCATATGACACTCGGTCCTCCGGGTCGGGATTAGATTGACGAATTTTAGAGTGAATGAGAAAGACAAAAACATTTTTGGCAAATGTTGAAAGTTATGCATTTTTTTGGTGAGCAGTGTTTCATAGACATTAAATCAATTTTAACTTCGCTTCCTATTAAATAAAGAACCTTATTACAATACATTTCTACAAAAACGAGATCAATTTGAATATAAATCTGAGGATTATGATTGATTACAGAACTCTGGAATTTTCTATTGGAATGTTTTCAGGCAGGAATTTGATATTGATGCAATTAGACAACTGTGAAATCAAAACCAATAGATCAGTTACATATCAGGACCCCATTCCGACAATTTATCAAAAGTCCTAATGATGTTAACAACAACAGGTTATCAATCCACGGATCAGATAATTGTTATTGTAATATTGAATTAAATCAGTCTGAATCAATAAATTTTCAACTTCAATCCAATATTTTTTTGGGTGTTGTGGGGGGGGGGGTGTTGTACGGTGTTAAACCCCAAAACCTTCTCTTGGCTACGCCGTTGCTTGGAGTTATTTTTTTCGCTTTTCATTTTCCGATATGTTTCAGATCGATCCGATGGTTATAAGTTAGAAAAATTGCAGTGAGAAGGTTCGCACAAATGAACATTTTTGTACTGATAAGGTATCAAGTTCCTTCCAGACAACTTGGAAGTGTTCGGTGATTATTTGTAGCGGTTGTAGATAGTAAAATGAAATACAAAAGTCGTTTTATCGAAATAATGTTTAGCTTATTTCAATGGATTATTACTATATTGAACAATAAATGGGCGACAAAGAGTAATCAACAAACAACAAGCCATAACTTTTAAAGTATTCAAAATAGATATTTAAAGTCTTTAGTAAAGTTATTCGCAAAAGTAAGAGCTACAAATTTGCTGAAGACATCATTTCGATATAATCACTTCCAAGAAAATTTGTGAAAATATCTCACTCATAGGGGGATTAATCACCAAAAGCACAATTCCAGAAGAAAGGCCATATTACCTCCATTAAATTCTCCGAAGATACTATTGACCTAAAATAAGCCGTTTTGGCGTTAATAATAGATTATATGTTTTTGGTCATATTTCTGGCAATGGGAAATGATAAAAATCTTTCGTCCGCATTTAATGTTAAATATCTCTTTTGATAATAGTCCGATTTCTACAATCTATAGCTTGTTCGAAAGGTATTCGTTAAAGCTGTCCAAAAACATATAAATTGTTAATCTATATTGTCAATTTCGGCAGATAATTTCAAAAAACTGCAAAAAACGCCATTTTTACGCATTCAAACATTCATATCTTGGAAACTAAACATCAGAATCAAAAACAAATTAATAGCGTTCATACTGTTTTTTAGTTCTTTCATTTAAAATTGGTTTGGATAAGATCGGTTCAGCCATTGCTGAGAAACACGAATGAGAATTTGTCCGTTACATACACACACACACAGACACACACACACACAGACATTGTCCCAAATCGTCGAGCTAAGTCGATTGGTATATAAGACTCGGCCCTCCGGGCCTCGGAAAAAGTCTTCAAAGTTTGAGCGAATTCTATACATTTCTTTTATAAGAAATGTAAAACCATTAAAAATTGAACGACAGGAAAATAAAAAATAATCGCGATTCAGGAAACAGCATTTTAGATGAATTAAATTACAGAAAATATAGAATAAATGGATAAGTATAGAATAAAATAAATAAAAGTAACAAATGGAATAAGAAATTCAAAAAACTAAAAATTGGGATACCATAATAAATGAAAAATCAAGCAGAAAAGAAATAGTTTATAATTTATTTGGAAAATAGCACACATATACTAAAGATTTTAAATCGATGAATTTAGTAAAATCAAAAAAGGAAAATTTACGCGAAAAGTGGAGTTATTACAAAAACTGAAATTACACAAACAGATAAATTAGATAAAAATGACATAGCCAACAGCCAAAATGAAAAAACAGGAAAAAACATGAATAAGTCGAAAAAATGGAAAACAAAATCAGTGTAAAAAATGAAAAAATAGAAAAAAATCGAAAAAGAAAGAGAAGAACAACTTAAAAACCGAGTAAAAATGCAGAAAACCTAAAAATAAAACTATATCATAAGAGGAAAACATATAACAAATCATAAGATTGTAGAGGAAACAGATCTAATTCGGACCAACTAAGGTTTTATGAGTTTTTGAACTGAAACATGTCAACGAATTTCTAAGAACTTTTTTCGTACTTTTCAGTTAGAACGCAGTTATTTCATATACGAATTTTACAAAATAGCGACCTAAGCATCACACACGAAAACTTAAGAAAGTTAAATTTTGTGAGTTAAAACAGAGCTACATGACATCCATGAAATACGCGTGAGTACTGAGAAACAACCAGGTGTCCGAATAGGTCAATCTCTTCTTTGAAATATAAAAAAATCATTAAATAGGGAAAATTGCAGAAATTGATATAGACTTTAAAAAGACATAAACGGAAAATTAAAAATGGAAATCCATAGCAAATGTATACAAGTGGAAAAAAATTAAACGAGAAAATTACAATAGGTTATAAAATAACGTAAATTAAATTTGAAAAATGAGACAATTATTATAATGGAATAAATGGATTAAAAATGTAAATCTGGGAAAAAAAGTAAAATGAATAAATTAAAAATGCACAATATAAAAACGTAGAGAAATTGATTGAAATGATAACGAAAAAAAAAATCTGAAAATATGGAAAATGTAACGAATTTTAAAAATTATGTTAACGAATAGTATGATAGAAATAAAAAAAGGCAAGCACCGCAAAATTGAAAAAAAACTAGCAAAATTTAAGAAAATAACATGGAAAATTTAATGAATAATGTTTTAAATAAAGGAAAAACAAATAACAAATTCCAAAGTATACAAAATTTAAAACAGGAAAATCGGAAAAAGAATGAAAATGGCAAAATAACAAACTTGAAAATCTTTTAACAAAATGACAAAATCTGCAAATATAGTATATAGAATAAACACAAAATACCTATATGGATGAAATGAATAAAAAACAAATAGGAATGGAAAAAGACAAAAAAATGAAACAAATAAAGAAAACAAAAATTTAGGAAAATAAAATAAATGCAAAAATTGCAAAATATTCATAAAATGGTCTATAATTGTGACATAGGAATAATTAAACACGAAAAAAATCAAGCATATTGTGCCAAGAAAGAGCACGCTTGGAGTGCTGGCTGTGTTCTTTTTATACTTGTTTAGTCAAGGGTTTAGTTGTTGTGTTCCTTTTATATGTATAAAGTAGAAACTGTTATTAATATGCTACACTGAAAATGTGAAAAAACGTATATAAGGAACAAAATTGGAACACTTACAGTAATTTTACAGCTGTACGTTGACCGTTTCGATTTTTGTTTTCTTTTGTATATTTTTTTGATTATAGAGGTTTTAGCCTTAGAAAAATTTACGGATTAGAAAAATCTCTTTAGAAAAATATCTAAATAACCCTATGTGCAAAGATGGAAATCGAACCCAAGTGAGTTGCGGACAAGGCAATCGATTTACTAATTATATTATGCCGTTGTCCGTCAAAATTAGAAGAAATCGTAAAAATTAATAAGCAAAAAAAATAAAAAGAAGAGGGAACGATTGAGAGAATTTTCATACCACCGAGTTCGTCCGAGCGTTTAGATACCTGTTCAAAACTCGTTTACTTTTAAACATCTTTTTGGCTCTCAACCTATTATCATTAGATCCCATTGGGGCAAGGGCCTGGTGGAATCCCAATGGTCGCTCTCAGCATTCCGGAAATTTATCTGATTTATGGAAAAAATATATATTTTCCAGTTAAAAAAAGAGAAACAAACAAGATGGGTAGGTAATATCAGAGATATAACCGAAGTGAAGTAGAATTCACTTAGTCTGGTAATTCGAATGTTGGATTTTTTACTATCTTCGGCATGGTTGCATTAAAATCAGCTATCAGGTATATCTGGTATTGATATAATAATATATATTAGGCCACTTTAAAGCATGGCATGCACAAATAAAATAAATTATAGTTTGTTCAAAACTTAACCAACCAGGTTTCTACGCAATAATTCTGCAATTGTCAAGTATGATAATAACCGACAACGAATGTAGTACCAGGACATTACTTTTAATGAAGCATTTCACTTGTTGAGCAGTGAAATTTGCAAACAAAGTAAGTAAGATGAAAATCGCCTTATGCACATGTTATGCAATTAATCTGTTTCTACGGATCGTTGTGTTTATAGCAGCATATACAATGATATGTGAAACGTTTACCTAGTTTGACCCGAGTATCAAACCATCAGTAGAAACTTTTATCAATATTAAATAAACCAAAATAATCTCCTTCACACAACGCTACAACCAGTACTAATCAAATCGTCAATCGCACCCACACTTTCGCTTACCAGAAGAAAACTAACCAAAGAGCACATTCCAATGTACACTCCAGTATATACACCAGTTGTGCACACTGGAGCGCGCCGTGACTAATTTATTTGAAAACGCCACACTTAAATGAAAGAGAAAGATAGCGGGGTCTTTCTCACCCAACCACCCCACCGCTAGCAATCACTTGAAATTCGTTTATTTAGCTCCGAAAGAAAGAGCGTTCTGTTTTTTCTGTGGTCTGTGATCATTGTATGCATGCAACTGGCGCGCATGTACATCATTGAAATGATGCCTGGCGGCAGTCATGGAATATATTACTTCGAGCTGACGAAACGTAGTAACTACTACGAGGTCAGAAAGCAAACTGACGAATTTTTTTCTTATGTGCCGCTTTTATACGTGTGTCGCAGTTCATTTGATGGAAAGGAACAGTCCTAGCACCGCTCGCTGCTTGGTTGAATTGTACGGACCAATCAGTGCAGATAATTACCACTTTCACAAAATACAATATTCTCGTTATTTATAGTAATCATACATTTTACGGAATCAAATACAATATACGAAACGGGACCCCCCATATTGAAACGTTAGAAGTATTCTTCTTCAAAAACCGAACATCTCTGAAGTTCCTCAAGGTTGTCACCTCTCGGACCGTTTAAAGGTGTAAAAGATGAGGAGGTTTCTTGGCCTGCTGCAGAGCGAGTTAAAACAAAATTCAGGCCTAGGGGGTTCTACTAAAAAAATATAGAAAAATAAAGGATGTTTAAGTGTTCAATTTAAAAAGAATAATTTTTTGCCTAGTGCTCAATGAGACTGTTACATACAAAAAAAAACAAACCGAATTGACTTTTGTTGTTATTGTACGTCTTATAACAACGAGCACCTCCTATTATTAAAAATAGGTACCCTGCTAACCTCAATATGGCCCATTTTAATTTACCTCTACAAACGACATAACCTTTTGTTAACTACCGTTCACAGACGACCTTAAATTATATAATGATTATTTTCGGTCTCTCAAATCAGAACGAATGTTGTATTCTGCCCGACGTTTCGGCCACTGATTTTGACCTTTTCAAGGGAAACTGTTGTTTTGTTTATTTATTTATTTATTTTATTTTGGAGCTTTCTATGCTCGAATATATTTTAAAACTTATGGATTTCGTCATTCATCGTTGAGGTATTCGATGCCATCCCATCTTCCGTGACTCTAACATCAGAACCAATGACGGCTATAAGTTCGTCAATGTGTGCCGTCTATTCAAATGCTATCTAATGTCTTCGACATTTATTTATCCAGTAACGTCACAAAGAAATTGGTTTCTAAGTTTCTTGTCTTTTTAGCTGTACTATCATTGTAGTAATAAGAGTTAAAATGTATCATTTGCTATTTGGCAATCTGTAGGTATAAACGATGAGGAGGTTTCATGCCTGCTGGAGAGCGAGTTGAAACAAAATTTAGCTCTAGCGTGCTTTCTCCAACTCCGAAAACAAAGATTTTTCCAGTATATTATTAGATAGTTCAGTGTTCAATTAAAAAAGAATAATTTTTGACCTTGTGTTCAATGAAACTGTTGCATGCAAAAAAACAAATCTAATTGTCTTTTATTGTTATTGTACATCTTATGACGGGTAGCTTCTATTATTAACCCTCAAAAAGGTAAGCTTAAATTGTGACTTCAAGAAGCATTGCTACTAAGACCCAATTAAATGAAAATCCTATTTCTTGTCGTTTTAACAGTGACAGAATCGAAACCCCGAAAACGCTCTCTCATTTGTATTTCAAACCACAATTTTATTGAAGCTAGAGAACTATAACTTGCCGGGCCTTTGAGATCCCTTGCCTTTTTGAGGGTTAAAATAGATACCCTGCTATTCTAAACCACAATCATTTGATTTTATCTGAATGTTTGAAACAAACTGTCAATTAATAGTAAAATCACACCCTAAGAAATGCGGTCGACTAACAAACCATCACAAAAAACATTTAAAACAAGTGCATTGTGGACATTTTCCCGGCGTTGAAAATGTATCCCTCGAGCCAAGATTCACCCCTGTAACCGGGAGCAAAACAGCACCCACAACATGGCGCAACTAGCTGCCCTCATACCGCACACACAATCGCGTGCTAAGGTGTCATTTTACGTTTCTTCGCGGGGGAACGCGCTGCGGCCAGCAGCAACACAAAAAAACAGATGAATAATTCCCACTACTTTATGATGATTGCCACTAACAGGTGACAGGCCACTAGGAAATCAACTTGTGCCTTCCGTCCATTCGTCCGTCCATCCGATCCTCAATTCGCTGCGTCTCTATGCGAGAGATGTTTGCGGGATTAACCACACGCGGGAGGACCATAAAAATTCCTCCCAATAGCCAAAATTGGCTTCTTTACCCGAGCGTCGCATTCCGCCGAGCAGTGCGGTCGCTGCTGGCACGTCGATCGATGTGAATACCAGCGAACTCCACTTTGGCATAGATTTAATAGATTCCGCCGGTCTCTCCCGCAAATATGGCAGTTCGATCCACCGAAAACATGTTGTTTCCGAGAAGTACGCTTGCGGGGGACATCTTCCACCGTCACGGCATGGATCATCTTCACGGTCATTAAATGTGATAAATACCCGTGCTCGAATCGATCAATCAAGCCGATCGATCTATCTCTCTGCCTCTCATGCGCATTCTATTTGGTGCTCCCTCCGACGAATACATGTGTACGTACAGCACCTCCAGGGTCATAGCCGTCATCGCCAGCCCCCCCCCCCCCCAACATCATCGTCATTTCAACTACCACCTCTGGCAGCGGCGGCGACCGATGAGTTCAGAAGGACTACTCGGATGCAATGCATTAGGCTTAAAACGAATCGAAGGACATATCGCATCAGCTTGGCTGCATCTGCCGAAAGTTCGGGGCCAGATACAATTAATAAAAAAACACACTTAGATTTCAATCGGCCGCTCGGTTTGGTGGATGGCGGCTGTCGGTGAAACTTTTAATACAGTGCGGAGGAAGTGCGCGGTGAATCGATATTAATAAAAACAACCGGAGGAATCGTGCCAATTTGCGGTTCCCCTTAGTCCGGGGCCGCCGCTCGCATGTGTCGTTTCTGCCGCGGAGCTTTGTTCCTTTGCGCGGCCGCGGCCAGTACCGGCGGCAACTGACGTATATGGAATTAACGCGAAAACTAAAGCAAACGTAAAACAACACTGAGTCGGGGGTGGAGAGAACCGTCGGTCCGCAGTCCGGTACGAATTCAAACATATACACTTAATTAATTAAGAAATGAGGAAGACGAGGGGGAAGGTACCGATGCGAAGGAACGTGAAAAGATGGTTAGAAGGAGTGCATATAAAATTAATTGTTTCTTTTTTTCGGGCGGTTTAATTATTTCTGTGTTTTTGGGCTCGATACCAAGATCGTACACGAGGTGATCTTTTCGTATAAGGTGGATTTAGAAGAATCGTACGATTTCAAAGATGAAGTTAATATGTGGGTGAACGAAGTTATCCAAACCCAGGTCTCTAAGGTTAAGAATAACATAAATAACTAACTTTCACCAACTGGATCAGTTTATACATGTGTAACAGCGAAGCTAAGTAAAGTACAAAAAAGGCCTTTGCGCCAAGATCTCATAAGACCACTGAACTCAATTCCTTTCGCAGACCACACCATGATCACACCTGTGTCGCGCGTTGATGCCTTCATTAGCCGCCCGGCACGGTAGCCAGTGGTGCTAATCTGAACAACCACTTCATCCATTTTGCGCCTCGGTCAGGTTATCGCAGGTAATAATTTCCATAGCCAACGTCAACCGGTGGACAGAGCGCACAATTATCGGAAATCTACCATTAAATCTTCGATTTTCCACTTAGACCCAGTCGCAGAGTGCAAGTGCGAGCACACGCGCTTACTCGCATTGTGGTTGCAGTTTGTTGCTCTAACACTCTGCTAGGATTAATTAACCAATCAGCACTTCCAATCCGCTGCAGTGGCACCTTGCGATTTTTTCTTCCTCTCTCTTTCACTCCCTCTCTAGATATACTGCGATACAAACACACCCCCTTGTACATGGTCCGATAAGAAAGACATCATTTACATAAATTATTAGATTTAAATACAGCGTTGCACACCGGACCAGAGTTCATCTGCAATAACTGTCGGGATTGCTCTGAATTCCCTTTGAGATCTCTCTCTGTCTCCCAGCACAGACAGGCCACGGGCGCAATGTGGAAAAACGAACCGCCTAATGATAGCCTTATTAGCATATTATTTGTTCGTTTCAATCGCCCGCGTCGCGTCTCTGAGGCTGCTCTGCCTTTGAATGCATCAAGTCAGTAGCAGTGGCGGCAGCAGCAGCAACAGCAGCCGGACCGGCCAACCTCGTCATACCCGGCTCGAAGTGAGAGTGCAATGAATCTACGCCACTCCGGAACGGGCACACAGCACACACCTGGTAGCAGTCACTGTACGCTCGGTAGTTCAAGTTCAGTCGCGCATCGGATTGAAGCTCGGCAAATAAAATTATGTTGCAATTTTAAAGCGACGCAGTTGCAGCTGCTGTTCGAGGAGGGGAACTGGATTCGCCACCCGGGGCAGATTGGATTTTATTATTATTGGCATTGCCAGTGCGGGGTGGATTGTAAGGAAATGGAGCAGTCGTAAAGATGGTAGCTTTATTGGCGCGGATCAGATGAGCGAGATTGCACAGAGTGGGTGGGTCCAGCACAGATGTTGAGCATTTCAACTTGACAGATCTTCGAGTTGCCTCGGGCGATTTCCGTCAGAATATGTCATCGTAAAAGCCTCGTTTTCGAAGATAAAAGACCTGTGCCATAACCGTTTGACTGCGTTGAGAAATTATCGAAAATTTTAATCATATTTGAAACCAGATTTTTTTACAGGTTTGTGCCATCAAACACTAGCATTCCTCAAGATCAGATTGAGACACATGCCTCCATCAAAAATACGCACTTTGCCAGGGCTGCCAAATCACGGCTTGTCCGATTCAAATTTTATTGTTTGATTTATATTTATTTGATTAATAAAACAGCGAGTTATACACGCCGAGGAACCGAGCTGCTTGTTTCTCTGCATTACTTTATTCATGCTTTTTGTTGATATCATCGAAAACGGACTGTGTAGCGCAGAACATCACAGTGAGATCCAAAACTTTACGGATCATTTTACACGAACACACACGCACACATAGGGAGTGAGTATCACCCGCGTACCATCTCTCACGCACATGTTGAGTACCAGGCGACACAAGAGAGACTCGAAACTCGGACGCTGTGACGTGTCTCGGTCAATTAGTTTGTTATTAAACTTGACTTTTATTTTACTCGATCCTCGGCTTCTTCACTGTCGCCTGCACGCTCAAGTAACTGGACTGTGCATCCCCAACGCGCTGGTTGGGATCTGTTTTCGGTATCATCACAGATTTGCCCCATTAGGCTGACGAGCGTTTAGAACTTTACCAATTTTCGTCGAGTCATCTCGTGGGTGGCACCATCGTGTGGCGGGTGAAGGAAGAAACAAGTGGAAAGACCAGTGAATCATGGGTCAATTTGGATACGCGCCGCGCACTGCGAGTTGACAACATTGCCACCGTCGTCGTCGTTGTAGTCATCGGTGCTGTTTCTGGGACAGATCCCGGGACAGTACGACCAGTAGTAAATGATCGTCAACGATTGCACAGAACTAGCAGCATTGGTTCGTCCACCGGTGACCGTTTCATCGTCATCGTCGTTTTTGTCGTTGTCGTCCCACGTCCCCACACGGTGTGCGAGCGGGGGAGAGATAGCATAATACGATCCGAAACCCGAATAAAGTTCCCACGTCTCTTGGGGTACATAAATATTTATATACTTGAATGTGTATATACAAAAAAGAGTTTTTTGAATCCGTTGCTTTCGATGGTTGGAAAAGTATTGTAATTCGTGGAAAGTGTGAGAATGTGAATGGTGCAAAGTTTATTTTAAAGATCTTTAGTGAAGTTGGAAGACATTAAAATGTGAATTGCGAAATACATTTAACAATAACTGTTCTAACTAAAATATGGAATTTTATTTTTCGTTTTGGGATGAATTTTGGAAATTGTGTTTCAGCAAAGAAAATTAGTTAGCAAAAAGTGAATATAAAAATAGGCATTTCGATTTCATCAGTATCACGGCAGAGTTACATAGAGCTAAATTCAACAAAATTTAACACTACTTGTATACAAGAATACAACTGGGCACGAGTGAAAGCCGAGTACCTTTTCATATTTCAATCCATGAATCTCCAGTGTTCATTCCGGAAAAAAATTGTTCACAAAATCGTGAATAAAGTGCCATGAATTCTGGAACAACGTTACGAAAACAGGGCCATGAACAAAAGTCATGCATTTTATAATTATGTCCAACTTTCCATCAGTAACGCCTACATAACGCTTTTATTAGTGCAGATATTTGTTTGTTTTGTGTACTTCAGTCACGGTTTCCGCCATGTCGTTACTAAATCGATGTACTGTACGTGAACTGGGTCACAAGTTTATGAACATTATTCATAAAACCAAAGGTTGACTTGTGAATTTAGGATTAGGATTAAAAAGATAATTCAGAATTCAACTGTACGACGTGGATTAATTCATAATTTATTACATCTTGAATATGATATAGTTTACGTGGTTGTGAATTAGTTCACAAAATCAAAACACATTTTCTTGTGAACTATTTCACGAAACTCGGAACATTATTCTTGAACCCTTGCAATCTAAGTTAACTAGTTCATAATTCCTAATATATTAGTCACGATACAATATCCGTGCTCGTGAAATAGTTCACAATATCATGCAATTTAATTCATATATACGTGAACTGGCTCATGATTCTCAGTATAATAGTCACGACTGACCATTCGTGTTCGTGAAACAGTTTACAAAATTGTAAAATATTATTCATGTATTCGTGAACTGGTTCATGATTCCTAGTATATTAGTCACAACTCACCATGCGTGTCCACCAAATAGTCCACAAAATCAAAATATTCTTCATGTTTTCATAACCTGGTTCATGATTCGTAGTAAAATAGTTCGTAAAAACATGAAATCATATTCATGGAAATGTGAACTGGTTCATGATTCCTAGTTGAATCGTCACATGTTACCATGCGTACTCGTGAAATAGTTCACAAAATCTCAAAATATTGCTCATGTATTCGTGAACTGGTTCATGATTCCTAGTACATGAGCCACGATCTGTCTTTTGGATTTGGAAGATATCTCTAATCATTTTCAATTTCTTGCCACTCTGCACCTAATCGTGAAATTCCATCCACCATCCACATACACAATATCACAAAGTTTGTGTTTTTTCATGAAATATGACATAGTTATGACCAGCTTCTATCGACTAGTAATAGATGTGAGCAGCCGCTATAAGGAAACTATTAGGATCTCGAACACCGTTATTCATTTGGTAAGGTTCAATGTGATGTCCGGACAGAAAACGAAAACTGAACAAAGCAACAAGAATACATTATAGTGCCACAAATCGTGTTCGTGATATAATTCACAAAACGAGCTATCGCAAATCAGTCACACTTTTATGATTCAGTTCATATTGGCACGTTACTCCGAGAAAAAAATCCTTTAGTTATTAAGCATAAACATGAGTCACATTATTCCACGTGACAAATTAGAAAATGAGCTCAAGAATAAAATATATCGATAAAGTGCATATAAATTACGAAAATCGTGACTAAGATCTTGAAATCATGAACTTAAACCACACTACTCGTGACTACAATATCAAAAACAATGAAATCATGAGCACAAATCACTCTATTTATGACTAAAATAGCACGACAACGTGAATTAAAGAAAGGAAATAGAAATTACGGAAATCGTGACTTAGATTCTGAAAACCAAAAAATAAACCACACTACTGTGCTAGGAAAGTACGATATAAAACTCGTGAACAAAATATTACGATAACGGGAATATAAATTACAAAAAACGTGACTGAGATCCTGTAAACATTCGCATAACACAACACTATTCGTGAATAAAATATCGAAAATTGTAACTAATATCCTGAAATCATGAACACAAATCACACTATGTGTGACTAAAATACCACATTACCATGAATATAAATTACGAAAATCGTGGCTAAGATCATGAAATCAGGAACATAAATCGCACTACTCGTGACTAAAATAACAAAAATTGTGAAATTACGAACATAAATCACTCTACTTGAGACAAAAAATTCACGATATCGTGAATAGAAATTATGGACATCGTGAATACGATCCTGGGATCATGAAAATAAACCACACTACTGTGCCAGAAAAATACGATACGAAACATGTGAATAAAATATTACGATAACGTGAATGTAAATTACGAAAATCAAGACTAAGGTCCTGAATTTATGAATATAAACCGCACTACTCATAACTGAAATATCAAAAAATCGTGACAAAAACCTGAAATCATGAATACAAATCGCTCTACTTAAGATTAAAATATCATCGTGATTATAAATTACGAAAATCGTGCTTAAGATCCTGAAATCATGAACATAAATCAAACTACCCTACCAGCAAAAATCCGATACAAAACTCGTGAATAAAATATCACGATAACGGGGATATAAACTACGAAAATCGTGACTAAGGTACTGAAATCATGAACATAAATCGTGCTAAACTGTCAGAGAAATGCGAATGAATAAAATATCACGGTAATGTGATGAAAAATTACGAAAATGGCGACAAAGCTGCTGAAATCATTTAAATCTCGGTACTGTTAGTTGATATACTCTGTATACACCAGTGTATTCTCAAATTATGAGCAAGAATCAATAAAACTAAATATATCCAGGGAACAAACACAATAACTCAACCAAACATTGGAATGTAACGCAAACACAAATAGTTTCATGAATACGAGGTTTATTATTCACAATTTCAGGAACTTTATCGATCGTCGTAAATCATTTAGTACACGAAACAATAATTTTGTGTTCATGAATTTATGAATGTATTTTTTCCGTGTAGACAGAAAATTAGTATCTAGTGACATCTTAGAACATTACTAAAAATAGCTTTTGGGGGAATGCGGGAAACTGAGGCCTGAGCCTGAGGCCAAGGAGTGTATCGCAAATAAGTTGAAACCACTTATAACACTCCTATTCTCCTCATCTGCATTAGACGTGTTTAACTGTCAAAAAAACTGGAACTGTTTGGTTGTATTGTTTCTATTGTTTTCAAAATGTTGCAACTGGAAAATCGATTAATAACAAATTCGTGGAACACTATTCGTTTGATGATCTGCTGGGAAGAGTAAGAAAACCAGGACTGGCTGTCCCAAATATGAACCGAAAGGTGGTCAAACTTATCAGTCGAAATTAATGGATGTCGATTCGTGATTTGACGAAAAAGACTGGAGCGAGTATAGGAATGGTCCAAAGGATCGAAGAGCTCCACAACATGAAGGCACAAAAGAAGCAGAAAATATCAAAACAAAGTGCTGAGCAAAAATCTAGAGCAAAAACCAGGGCCGCACGTAAGTTATATAACCGGATTTTCCAACTATCTTCTTCATGTATTTCGATGGGTCATGAAACGTATGTGAAAGAAGATTCCAGTACGTTACAAAGGCCGCAATTTTCAGATCATTGGTAAAAATGTTACTGATCTCGAAAAGTTGATCCAGGTGGGAAAATCTGAACCAAAAGTTCTAGTGTGGCAAGCAATCTGTTCGTGTGGCTTTAAGTCATCAAATTTTTACACAAAATGAACAATAAAGGCTGATGTTTACCGAACTGGGTGTTTGCAAAAAAATGATGCTTCCGTTATGCAAGAAGCACAATATTCCATTATTGTTTGGCCTGATTTGGCATCAGCACATTATGCCAAAGCCACTATAAAATTGTTATCAATCCGCTAAATGGTCCACAGCTTCGTCCTATTGAACGATACTGGGCTATCGTGAAGCGTATCTTCAAGAAGATAGGTAAAGTAGCTAAGAACATGTCAGAGTAAAAAAAGGTATTGGAATATTGCAGCAGCGATCACAAGTGGGACAGTATAGAAACATGGTATGTGTTATTGAAGTTATCTCTGCACTGCACTGTGTTACCAACAACGTGTAGCTATGGGGATATCGTATTGCACAAGTATGAGGTTGGTTGAATACTCTAACGAATCATTTGGGAGCTTTTCGTTCACAACTCGGAAGCGGAAAAACAGATGCATTTACGCTCCCAATGCTTAGTTTTGGGAGCTTGAAAAAATACATGTAATTCCTATATAAAACTTCAATCGTTTTGGGACACGTGTTGATATAGTCCAATTTCGCTCGAATTTTGTCCAATTTTTTGATACCTTGATAACTTCCAACATTAAAAATATTACCCACAAAACCGAAACTATGGCATTTTTAACCGCTTTGGACACTTTTCGATGTTTTGGATTCCGGGACATATCTACTTTTAGACGCTGTGACAACGATCCGGACAAACTCATCTAGTTGCCGGAAATTTGAAATTCCGGAGAAATGTTCCAGTACTGGGATACTTTTTGTGAATTTCAATGAAATATTTCCAATACGGATATCGAAATTCTTGGAGTTGCCTCAAAAGACTACATTTCAGGGTCATGGGACCATTTGGTGATTCGACCCCGGAACGGACATTCCGGAACAGGTTGCGGTGGGGCCGTTCTGAGGTCATTCGGTCCCGTAATGATTAATCATAGACTGCTTAGACAATTTCATGACTGTTGATACCTATATTGCTAGGACCTTAAATTTACAGATCACAACACTCGGCTGATGAATACAACATTTTCAATCAATTTGCTAACAATTATCTGCCTGCCAGTCAACTTCAATACTAATAGAAAATCAAGATGAAGTCACCTCAGGTTAGAGTTAGAAGGGTTTATGTCCTTCCGAAGCTATTCAAGGCACTGCGCACCCTCAGTGTGCCTCAGTTTCAGAGATTCGACGGATAGAGCATACCCGACAGCAAAGTTTCTCGTCTGCCCACCAATCAACTGAGAAAGAACGTTTCTGTTTCGTCAGATGGTTACCAACATCAACAACTTGAGATATACTACCAGTATGTTAGAGGACTTCGTACAAAACGTTATGACTTGTTCGTCGCTGTTTCGGATAGTGGGCATGATGTTACTGTTCTTACTGGGATGTGGCTGAAATCAATTTGCTTCAATTGCTCAGTCCAATGTATATGGTTTATCGCAGCGATTGTGACATAACCAGTGCTGGGAAAAACGGGGTGGACTCATCGTTATCTCCTATCGATTGTCATCCGAACGAACCGGTATTGTTTGTCCACTCCAGGTTCGATTCAATTTCACAAGCGAAGTTTCCAGTGCATTGGTGAAGTTTTCTGTTTTCAAAAAAGGAGATAAACAAAATGTTTTGCAAATTATAGAGGCATAACTTCGCCTTGCGCTGGATCGAAACTATTCAAGATCTTAGTAGGAAATGTCCTTCTTTACTAAGGCTTACTAAGTCATACATCTCAAGTGAGCAACATGTTTTTTTCCTGCTAGGTCAACAGCTACTATTTTAGCTTAGTTCATTTCGCATTGCATTAAAAACATAGAAAATGGTGCAAACTTGTCTACGCTAACGACCTCAAACTGTTACTCGCTATACGATCTACAACAGTCGGTTGAGCAGCAGCGACAACTAGATGCCTTCTGAAATTAGTGAACTAGGAATTTATTAATTAGTCTCTCTCTCTCTCTTTCTCTCTCTCTCTCTCTCTCTCTCTCTCTCTTAATCGTTAAAGGGGCATCTCTCAAAAGAGTTTCAGTTGTCAGAGATCTTGGTATTCAGCATGATTCTCAACTGAGATCACTATTCCCACATTGTAGCACAGGCGAACAGAAACCTTGGCTTCTTTGTGAGAATTGCTAAGGAATTTACTGATCCATAGTGCATTCGAACGTTGTACTTTTCGCTTGTCTATTCCGTTCTAGAAACTAATTGTATCCTTACACTGAAATTTCGATTAACAGATTTAAAACAACCCAAGCGAGGTTCATTCGTTATGCTTTTAGATTTTTGCCGTGACGATCTGTCACCATACATAGATCGCGTTGTCATTTATTGGATATGGCTACCCTAGCCATAAGACGAGACATATCCAAAGCCGCCTTTGTTGGAAACCTTTTAAGTGGTCAAATTATATTCTCTTACAGATCAATGTAAATGTGTATTTTTTGCCCGGAGACGAAAAGTGAAAGCTCTATTATACATCCAACGGCCCATTTCAAAAATGCTTGGTCTTACTCGTACCTTCTGAGATCGTCTTCATGTTCAATATTTGAATACTACGTGCAATTTGTTCACATTAAAAAAAATAACCGAGGAAGCGACCCATTTCAAATGTAGACATTTGTATAGTTATTTAGAACTAACAGCGGCGAAAGTCGCGAGTTGGTAAAGGTGTGAATATTTGACAATATTTTAAGTTTTTTTTCTTATCACATTAAAAATGACAGTCATAACCTCGAAACGCAAACATCCACATCATGAAACAACCCAAACAATTTTTGACACAACACGTTTTCGTTTCTATCTTTAACCCTTCATTTTCTATGGAAAAATATTGACAACAAACAAATGAGGTACAGAAAATGTTTACACCTTTTTATTCTGCATCATGTGCACAAAATTTATCTATCGAGCTGTCAAATTCAACCATCGCACTGTCAATTTTAACCATGCTCCAGATCAGGGTTGCCAAAGCGATGAATCAGCCGGTCATATTCAGGTGGCGCTGCAGATGCTATACAAGATCTTGGCAGAATTGCACTACAGTCTCGATAATTTTACAAACCAACACCAACGGAATAAAAGATCGGGTGAATGAATAATTCCTATTTTCAATTAACTACACTTCATTTCGTTGGAAAATAAATACGAACACAGTCGCGTCCGGGCGATACAGCAGTGCTGCCACTTTTTCGGAATAGGCGATTTACCCTAAGTCTCCATAAAAAGAAATTCGAAATGAAGCATTTTGTACATGATGAACCTAATACCCAACTTTAGTATTAACACAAAACGTTTTTCGTGGAATAAAACTCACAAATATCTATACGGTACCTTTACGTGAAACACCCTGCACCATGGATTACTCACACCGCATTCTTTTCTTCGTTTAGTTTACTCGCACCCGCACTCCGCGCAAAGGGGGTCAAGAACGAAAACGAGCCGCGGCGGTGGTACGGAAGGGCAAGCGACGGGGTATCAACTAGCACCCGAGCCATCTCCGACATTCTCAGCATCCAGCACTGGTGGAGGACCAACAGCCGAACGTGAAGCCACAAACAAAGCGTCCCTTCGTCGGACCGACGGTTCTTATGCGGATCGGTGGTGGGTACCTTCATCGGATCGCCATCACCATTCCCCGCACCGCATTCCGGAGTACGAAATTTTTGGGCTCTTGTCGTGTCGGATCCCACCGTGCTGCTCCAACTCGCACTGGGGCTACAAAGTGGCCACTTCTGAAAAATGTTTCCCACCCTCGCATTTCTTTCGATTCCTCTCCAGACCGGCACAAGTGGCCGTGAGCTCTCATATTACGTACATAAGTGGAATTTTATACACTTGAACATTTATAACAACATCAACAGCGCGCGTTGAGCTTTTTTGTGCCTCCGTTGCTTCTTTTCCCACCCGGACCACTAAATGAATATTAATTTTGATTTAAAATTGGAGGAGGATTTTATTTATTTTCATTCTCTTTCTTGCTCTCTCGGTCATTCTCGTTTCTAGATTGGTTTATTGCACCGTATTTAGAACCACAAACGTGTTGTTTTGACTGTTTGACATTTTGCCCCGTCATCATTGATGGATTAGTGAAAAACTGTTACTGCTTCGTGGAAAACTCGTTATTTCCGCGATCCTAGGCAATGGTAAACGGGGCCACAGTTTCACCACCTGTAAGCTGACCCCAATATTCGCCATTCAAGTTACATTCAAATCGCAACTGAGAGAGAGAAAAGGATCCACGCAGCGGCATCTTCATGTTTTCTGTAGGTCGGTCATATACCATCAAGTAGGTACCCCGGTCGTCATTAATCGTGTGAACAAGTGCGCTGCTGTCCGGCGGCACGGTTGTTGAAGAAGAATCACATCAATTAAAACGGCCGTCGTTCAAAAGCCTTTCCGAGATGAAAACGACGAGTGGAGAGCCTTTTGGGAAGGTTCGATTCACCAAGCACTTTTCTTCCAATCAGCAGCAGCCTTTAGCGTACTTCAGCAGTCCCCTTCGGCTGCTGATTTGTGCGAAAGTGGATGACGGCGATGAGAGTGATTCACGTTTTTTTTGGGGGCTTCTTTATTTCTGGCTGAATGCCGATGGGAAGATCTTAGGTGAAGTGTGAGTCATTGAGGTTGAAATATTTGATGGGATCCAGTGCTGTCAGCGTTTGGGTGGTGTTGTTACTGCACGCTAACTGTTGTTGTTTCAGGGTCCGGCGCCTTTTCCACTAATCCACTGAATGATAGGTATAACCTTAAAATTCTTAGTTGATCTTTTGTTCGTAGTGATGCACAATCAGGTGATCAACCGCTTGATTTAACGATTCCAGCGAGAGCCCTAAAATTAATTTTATTTATTCTCTATCACTTTCGATTATCTGCGACCGAACTCTGCCTTCCCGCCGAGTTCCATCAGATTTAACTTAATTTTTCGCTTGTTTGTCCAATTAGGCAACCCATACAGCACACATTTAAGCGCGGGCTCCGGTTACGAACGAGGTGCTGCTTTGATGCTGGACTCCTCGCTTCAGTTTGGCCGAAACTCGGTGTCAATTATTTACGGGTTTTTCTGCCGCATGCACAGTGGAACGAGCCCGGACTTAAGTCCATATATGAAGGTTACGCGATATTCTTGCTAGTATTTTTCTCGTAGCAGCTGAGCCATCGGATAAATTTCTGCAAAATTTTAGGTGATTGCGACTTAAAACGAATTGTTAACAGCTTCTTGAAGGGCATAACTCAAGTGTTTTTTTGCATTATTTGGCTATAGAAACTACATCACGTTATTTTGATTGATCAAAGAAACGGTTGATTTTATGCATTGCATTACTTCACCAAAATTGTCCGTGTGAGGAAATTACATCGTAAAATCGCCAGAAATAAGTCACTAGTTGGTTTAGTTATTGTTTAGATAACTGTTTGTCATTAATTTTTATTGAATTTGAACTTCTAATGCGATAACAACAACGACGCTCGTGGATGCCCGCGATCACACTATACTCATTCGAAAGCTTTTAATTTTCTCTTCAAAATAAGTCTATGCTAGTTTTGCGAAAACTTGCGATAAGCAGTCAAAATTTCAAAAAACTGTCAATGGAGACGCATGGTTATTACTGATATTGAATTTGAATAATCACTTTATAGTTAGAATAATGATACGAATACATGCACAACTTTCAGATAGCATTGAGAACATGATCTACGAGGGTTTTACTAGTGATCAAGTGTAAGGAGTCGAGTGGGAAGTACGGTTTTTAGATGTTGAAGATATTCAGAATGTTAAAAAATCAGTAAATATGTTCAACCAATTGTAATGTGTCATTAAATGTTTCTGGAACTATTTCATGCTAACTGACGTAGTAACTGTCAAATTGAGTAAACACAGTTAAGTTTTAGTCATTTTGCAAGTCTATTTTGATCCGAATTTGTATAGCACTGATATATCTTAAGGGTAAACGTTATCCAAATAAAATGAGACCATTTTTAAATGAACCATATACGCGAAAAAAGGGCCAGAAGCCTCTTTTTGTCGTTTTTTTCGGCGAGAGAATCGAAAGCCTGAAAACGCTCGATCAATTTCAAATGTATTTCAAATTACAAGTTGATTGGAACTAGAGAACTGTAACTAGCCGGTCCTCTGAGAGCCCTTGCCTTTTTGCGGGTTAAAGAAAATGTAGTTTTCATATCAAGTAACCCAACCCACTAATGAATTAAACGTTCCAAAATTAGTCAAACACATCTTATTTGATCCGAAAAAACTAAATAATCATATCTGAAGCACCATAATGAGATATAAATCAATTCGTATCAATGTAGAAAATAGATTCATCTTACCATAATTACTATTGATAGTATCATTATAAAAGACAGAATACTTACGTTTGAGCCACCCTAATAAAAAGTAAAGTTAATTTTTATTTTTATAATTAAAATAGGAATTCAGCGTACAAAAAGTTCTTTCAAAAATTTTTGAACCTTCGCTACAAAAAAAATATTTTGAGCCACCCTAATGTATAATGAGAGTTTTTTTACAAGTGTTAATATCAAAAACGATTTGGCACACGAAAATTAATATACAAAAAGTTTAAGAACAATTTCGAAAAAATATATATTTTTGAGACACCCTAATGAATGGTAATGTTTATGGTACTGTTTATTTTTAATATGTTTTAATATCAAAAACGAATTCAGCGTACCAAAATTACGTACAACCGTCCTATTTAAGCCGATACGGCAAAGTTTTGACTTTAGTCCACCTTTTGTTCTAAGTCGTGCCACTGTGGCATGGTGAACCAAGGGGTGCACACATGTGGTCAAAGTTTGTTGGGCTTCATACGTGTTTAACCTTTTTTTGGAATATGGTTGAATTTGATCTTGATAAATAGTGGTTCACGCTTTTGTTAAATTATTAGTTCCTTAGCACATGAAATAACCTGCTTCAAATGTCACTGGCGATAATCTTCAATAGCAGAAAGCTTTCCATTTAGTTCGCGGCATTCGGAATACCTCCCCTGCCATTTTTATGACTACTGGTTTGAGGGACTATAGAATTTTGAGTACCCGGATTCGCCCCAGATCTGAATTACAGATTTTGAGGCTGCCCGTATCCGCCAGCAGTACGTCCCTTCCGTGTTCTCCCACACAGTTTCATAACAAAACTTATATTGAGAATAATTTTAATCATGACCTTGATTTACAAAATAAAGCTGACATTGATACGGCATTACAAAATTTAAGTAATTCTATAGTTGATGCTAGAAATTTATCAGTACCAACAACACAGAAAAAAATTAATACTCCTGTTATTGACGACGATCTTCAACTTCTGATTCGCTTGAAGAATGTTCGAAGACGTCAATATCAACGTTCTCGTGATCCTGCTATGAAATGTATCTATCAGGATCTACAAAAAGAAATTAAGCATAGATCCACACTCTTAAGAAATGAAAATTTCGCGAAGGAGGTTGAACAAATCAAGCCAAATTCTAAACCTTTCTGGAAACTTTCTAAGGTTCTTAAGAAACCTCTAAAACCAATTCCAGCTTTGAAGGAAGGTTACCACATACTTCTTACAAACGAAGAAAAAGCTCAAAAACTTGCTCAGCAGATCGAAAGCGTCCATAATTTTAATCTCAACGTTGTGAGTCCTATTGAAACCGAAATCTTACAAAAATATGAAAACGTTTCAAATCAATTATTGTCTCTAGACGATATTGTTGAAACAAACTATGATGAGATCAAATCCATCATGAAAAAGTTAAAAAATATGAAAGCTCCAGGTCATGATGGAATTTTCAACATTCGTCTTAAAAACCTTCCCGAAATCACCATGAGATACTTGGTCAAAATATTCAACAAATGTTTTGAATTAGTATACTTCTCTGAAAGATGGAAAAATGCCAAGGTTATTCCTATTTTGAAGCCATATAAAAACCCAGAAGAAGCATCTAGCTATCGACCAATTAGTTTACTCTCTTCTATTAGTAAATTATTTGAAAAAATCATCCTAACTAGAATGATGTCACATATCAATGAGAATTCTATTTTTCTTTCGAACTCGCAACCTTTGAGACTCCGGCCCAATGCACTAACCATTATGCATTGGGCCGGAGTCTCAATGGTTGCGAGTTCGAGTCTCGCCTCTGGGGGGAATTTTTTTCACATGATTGCTTAGCTCCACTCCCCATTTCTGATCGTTTTTCCCCGTTGGATACCACCAGTCCTAAATAAGGTATTGGCACTTTGGGATTGTTTAGCTCCTTATTCACAAGGCAAGTGGGTTTAAAACATCCTACTGAAAAAAATACTTAACTGCGAAAGCATATTATATCTTAATAATAATTAACTGAATCATGTAAACAATAGGGATGAAAAGTCACCACTTGTGGCTGAACACCCAATATTAGTATTAGAAATGTAATGCAAACAAAACAATATAATCAAATAGAAAATAATATATAAAAAATATATATAAAAACGGGCTGTCAACTTATAAGAAGGAGGTGACAAATCGTGAAGAATAAGTATAGCAAGAAAGATCGCAGAAGTAATTCTTGAGTATGCTGACGAAGTTTGATTGTGTTGTACAGGATAACGAAATCTACGTCAAGGCAAGTTTAAAACAGCTTCTCAGACAGAAATATTATACGTCGACAGGAAAAGGAGGAAATATCACGTTTGGCAAGCGCTCTGTTCCTGTGACTTGAAGAGCGACATTTACATCACAAGCAGGACCATCAACCAGAAAATTTATATGCAGGAGTGCCTGGAAAACACGAGTGTTGCATTTCCTCAAGCAACACAATTGTTCACACGGACACACACGGACAACGTCCAGGTGGTGCTCAAGAACAAGAATCCTACCGACAAGCCAGATCGTCCAATAGAAAAAGATTCGGAAAGCGGAACGCCTCAAGGAGACACGAGTGACAGTTATCAGCGAGATTCAGTTCAAAGCAAACTGGCATTCGGCGGAGAGGAAAGTGACCAAGGAGGCTGTGCAAAACTCGATGAAAGGAGTAAAACGAAAGACCCTGAAATTGGCATTCGCTAAAAAGAAAGCTTGAGTGAATATTTTTTCTTCATTATGTATGAATTTAACTTGCAAAAGAAACTTGATTTGATTTTTAAGAAAAAGGTTGAACGATTGACATACATTTTCGTTTGACAAATTTTTGAACGTAACACCCTTTACAACAACAACATGGAGATCAGCAATCGTGTTGACGATAGTATTTATCATATTCGAGTTCTGACAAAACACTGAACAAAAATTTTAAAAAAAATCTTGAACACCATTATCGAAATTAACCGATACTGATAAACTAAATAGTCGGTTGAATTAAACTGATTTAAATCCCTCAGTGGTGTATGATAAACTGGCCTTACGACAATTGGGAATCATCTATTTTGTTATCAAGAATACTTTATAAAAGAATTGATTATCCCATAACTATGACTAGTGTAATTCAATTATAGCTTTCAGGATATATAAGAAGCTTGATCAATATAATTTGAGTGTGTATATAAATCTGCTTCATTGACACAATGGATTTCTCTTTCACACAGCCGATAAATCAGGTTGCTATACACACTCAAATTGATGAAGTTTCTGTGTTGTGAACTAATCCGCTTTTACCGATAGTTTTTTTTAATTTTATTCATAAACGCATCTATGAACACAAGCCCTTACCGCTATAGTTTGAAGCAACGTTGGTTAAAGCATAATAATTACGGTAGTCATTCTAAAAATTTCCTGTGAATTCTGTGTAAGATATGAAAAATATCGTCCATTTTTTTGTGGACGTGTATTATAGAAAGGTATGGATGGAATGAACAGCTCATGTTTGAAATAAGGAACATATTAACAGAATATATGGATTAATAATTACGAATTTTGTGAATACATGAACAAGTAACCATGATTCAATTTGTCGTGAATAAGACATTCGATACTATCTAGATCATTTTTATATTTTCCTCTTGCAATTATTCTGTTAAATAATCATTTCAAATGAATGTTATTTAACCAAATAACGCTTTCGGCCAATTAACATTCGACCAAAAGACTATATCGATTAACTAGCATTCGGCCAGTCTACTTTCTACTTCTGCCCAAGTCAGACGTACAATCGAACCAAGTGAACAACAACTATCAACCTCTCGATCTAGTGTTCATTGTCTCGAGAACAAAGGAAAGATTTAATTTATTATTCCCATCATGAGTAAAGTTGACGAAAAATCTCTGCTCCGACCCAACACAGCGGTCGTTGACTGTTCTGTTCAATAATATTGAGTTTTCGTGAAGTGGAATACCTGCTGAAGGTGAAGATGCAGCTTAAGCTCAAGGAGGTTATGTATCTACAGTACCATCATCTTCGCAATGTAGTACTCATATCATTCAACACGATAGCTCAAGCCGAACGTTTCGTTTTGCAGAACAACTTGAAACACGTGGGTGAAAATGATAAAGTTGGAATTAAGATTCCCGTGTATGTAGAAAAAGACTATGTAGATGAAAAGCTACATGACCTATCACCACGTACCCCTCCTGACCTAATCGCAAAATACATGTCGCAATACGGAGAAGTAGAATCCGTTACACGTGATACGTGGAGAAATTTCTTCCCGGGTACACCTAACGGTGTTACTGTGGTGAGGATGCGGATCGAAAGACCTATCCCCTCCCACATGACTACAAAACTCAAAACCCACGAAGCTACTACTAATCAAACTACGTTATGCACACATGAGGGGCAAACTCCTACGTGCAAGTATTGTAATCAGACAGCGCACCACGGACAACCTTGCGCGGAATATGCAGAGGAGAATGCATCTCTACCGATTGCCAACGCATTCCACGGCAAACCAACCCAAAAACGAGTTTTCAAAACCAATACCTGAACCACAAACGGTTGCCAAATTTGTGACAGCTGTTCAGTTCATATTGACAATTGCCAAAGCAGCATCCAGCACCCCAAAAACCACTGTAATCAACATCAATGAAGAAAATAATACCAATGACGACGGATTTACATTGGTCACCGGGAAGTGCAAGAAGCAGGAAAGAAGATCTTGTCGCGAGCACCATGGCACTTTTAACGATGATGACCTTGACGTGGAGGACAGAAGAGAATTAAATGGTCCCCATGACGCAGAAGGCGAGCCGCGAAAGAAGGTCTCCGCTCGCAATAAAAAGTTGCGCGCACGAGATCCAACGGACAATCAATAATATTTGCTTTTATTTTTATTTTTTACATATTGCAAACACATAAAAGATCCACGGCTCCGTTAAGCTACCGCTATGAGCCGTGTCAAATAAATAATTGAAATAAAAAAAACTGACATTCGGCTGCACAGCATTCGACCAAACGACTCATTCGAACAATTGACCCTCTCGGTCAAATGGGATTCGGTTAAATGCCCGGACACCTAGTTTTACCGCACATTTTAAATTGACAACATTTTCATTCAGTTTAGTTCATTGTCCATTGGCAAGCCCAGATTTCCTTGCGAGATGAGATTACTCGAGACGATAAATATATTGGACACACTGTACATGCGGGTTATACAAGGTGGTACGTTCAATTTTTTTTTACTTCCGGTGGTTTTAGAAGTAAAGTAGTGAAAAAATTATGTTTTCATAAGGAGTTAAGTAGTTTTCCCAAAATATATTAAGCATAATACAACCGATATAATTCAAGATGTCTACCACTTGTTCGTTAACTTTTATTTTATTATTGCACTTTTTCAGTAATTGACTGGTAAGTTCTGAAATGGTTCCAACTCAAAAAGTGAGAGCTGAGTAACTCTCTTTAAGAACTTTTTTTCCAACAAATTGCCTAAGTTAACTGACAGAAAGATTTGATAAGAGAATTTAATTGGAAATTTCGTCGACTTTTCAATAAAAAATTGAAAACATATAGATAAGTAGCTCACTTCTTAAGTTGGAGGCATTTTAGGACAACCAAATCATTTACATAAAAGGTACAATAACTCTAACGGTTGAGATTTCATCGTAGACGTAGAAGGGTTTCTTTTACCAAACGTGATCCGTTATCAACATTTAAAAGGTTTCAAAATGATGCAAGCACCCTGTACGTAAATGTAACTCATTGCGAGTCTTGCATAAATTCATTGCCGGCTCGAGAATCGATGACCCTGGTGGAAGTAAAAAACAAAAAGCGACGACAGTTGCCAGTTAAAATTTATATCCCAAACTTTTATCTCCCCGCCAGGAACCTTCACTCGAAGGATGCATAATTAAATCGTTACTTTACTGGTGTACTTGCGGCTCTCGTAACAACCCTTTCGGGTGAATGTTTCGTTTTGTTGGTCGATTTTATTGTTTCACTTAATTATTTGAGGAATACTGGAATGGTGCATTAAATTGGGTTTTCTCACCCGAGCCTGGATTCCGAGATGTCACACCGCTCATTTTATGGCCTCGCGGCTAAAGTTTAATTTTCGAAATGAAGCAATCGCGGCTCCAGATCCGACCGATGCTGCGCAGAAGCAGAGCTCGCGGAGCCGAATCGCTTTTTGGCTAATTAATCAAAAGGTCTCCGACGCGGTTCTCAGCCCGTTGTCGATGGGAGAAAAAAAACAAACAAAAAACAGTCACAAGGAAGGAAAACACCCGCTGAGCGATGATGGTCCACCTCCAACCGGACCTCGCACGTATCGAATCCACTCGACCACGGATGGCGTCGCTGCCTTGCCGGGTTGCTGCTGGACTTGAAGGTATCTTTAATTAAGCGGAAATGAAGCGCACCGCTCAAATCGCGCTTATCAGAAAACGACATCGGAAATCAATAAAATAACGACGAGAAATACAAAACTTCGCGCGGACCGACAGGAGCAGCATTTTAGGTTGCTCAACCCAGCGCAGAGTTCCTTGGCTCCCGGAGAGCGGAGACTAATTAATTCACGATACTAATTTTAGCCTCGCCATTGCTGGCTGCTGCCACACCAAAGACCTGTTGCTGGGGTGACCAGGTTCCCATGAGTTAGAGGGCCGCCTGTTCCTGTACGCAAGAACTAGTTCAATGTTGCGCTGCTGACACACCACCGCCGAGGACCAGATAGCGGGAAGAGACAAATATCTAATCTGGTTGGAATAAAAAAGAGAGATTTAAATCTGGCGTATAAAAATCAACAATCGCCCGTTGCTAATGGCCGTGTGAGGGCCAGTCTGTCGGTTGCGTCTTCGTTTTAGCGTTGTTGAACGTTTTACGGCGACTTTAGCGAAGTCAGAATATGACTGTGCGACCACAAGAGCATGGTGGGTTAAGGCAGGTGGGGACGCTCCTTCGAGCATTTCCTGGGATTGACCGCGACGACCGGACAAGTCCAAGAGATGATGCTGGCCGGGGCGGTGTCATTATCTCTTTCCAGTTTACCAATGTGCCGATGGTGGGAGGCTGTGGTGGTGGCTGCGGATGGTATCGCGGTTGGTCGCTTGCGGCGGAGGAAATGGTGCTCTCGCTTGACAAGTGGAAGTGTGCGTATGTGTGTGTATGTTGATTGCCAAGAAAGAAAACGACATGTTTCGCGCTAGGTACGCATCCGTAGCCTCTAGGCTCGGCAATCGAGGAAACATGAATGACTGTTTTGGGTTCATAGCCGAGGTAATGCAAAACCATGGGAGCAGCGAGGTGAGAGGGTGAAACTTCCCGTATACGTTGGGTGTGGGGTAATTGATTCGTACGCGGGGATCTTGATCAGCTGGACTGAGAGTAGACTGACGAAGTCTTCGGATCTGTGGTTTTGATCGTGTTGGATCACAAGTTGACGCAATCGCGTTGAAGGTATCTCTGAGTGTTTGATTGGTGGTTGTTTGGAGAACTCTATGAGGAGCAACGTGGTTTCGTATCGAATTTATATTGAATATTAGTGGTTTTTTTTTTAAATCCTAAGGTAAGCGAACGAAAAATTTAGTGTCCGGCTCCACAATTTAAAGATATTATAGCAAAACATGAAATTTACACACTTGCCGCATTGATTACGTTACCGTCAGAAGGGGCCAGGGACACCGTAAATTGTCAAAAATGATGTTAATACCTAATTGCACAAATTTCGATATTTGCATTTTTTAGAAATCGGTTGAGAAGTAAAGTTTAGAAGAGATCGCATGGCAGTATTGTAAAGATCTTGATCTTTACACATCAGAAGCAAAATTTCAGCTATCGCCGCCTGCCACTCAATTAGTTATTCATTTTTTGCAGAACATACTTTTTTCGATGTTTTCGATTAAATGTAGCGTAAAATATCTTAATAGTGGGGGTAACTCTTTGAGACTGGCTTTTTATTTTGAAACTGAACTTAACTGAAGCACTATGTGAAGAAAATGAAAACGCAATGACGGTCATTTGTGTAGTGATACGGTCATTGCTTATTTACCGTCACAAATCAAAGACCATCGTGAGTGAAAAACGCATGAGTCGAAAATCAACGAGTATCAAAGGGATTCTCCTACGCAGAATCACACAATATAGATTAATTTTTAGAGCTGCAATCTGTTATCGCAGTGGAATATTTATTGGAGACAATGTGTCTTTTCGAAGTATGAAATCGACTATGTTAAGTTTTATCACATTAGGAAAGATGTATTGCTCCAATTCCAAACCCGCAGACTAGAAGATAGCGAAAAAAATTTCTGAAATACATGTAACATTAATTTTTGAATCATTTCCAAAACATAAGCTAATATTTCGCTAAACAATTTTGTCACGTAACTTCAAACTGATTTCAATAATATTTGTAGAATTTTCTGTGCTGGCACAATACGTTGTTATCTTGATAGAATTATTTTGAACATGTTTGTTTGTTTGTTTGTTTTTATTTACGTGACTAAAAAATTTTCATTCGGCACGTAGTTTTGAACATACAAAATCAAATTGTTGACCCTTCTGTACTTAAATTGAGTAGCTGCGCCAAAATATTGCTGTGAAATTTTCAGTTTTGGGTTTATATTCTCTACGCATCCTAAAATATATTGACGGCGCCGGTGGTTCAATGTTAAGCGTGACCGCCACTCATTCCAGTTGGCCTGGGTTCAATTCCAGCCGAGGTCGTTGAGATTTTTCTGAGGTGAAAAAATCTGTGGTCACGTCTTCCTTCGGAAGGGAAGTAAAGCTGTTGGTCCACGGTCCATGAAATTGGTGGATCGATATCTAGTCCAGGTAGTGGAATCACCTCTCTGGCGTCGGTAAAGAAGAAGTATATCCAACTTCTATACTCTACTAACAAAAATATCCTCCTCCCGTGATACTTGTGGAGTGCGCAGTAGTATATACGGCCTCTAGCAAAAGCAAGTATCGGATTAACAATTCCTTCCCTTTCCTTCGGCGATCTACGTTCGGGCCTGGCCGGCGCCGGTATTGATCAGAAACACTTTAGGATTACCAGGAGTTGCACATTGAAAGATGTTTCGCTAATTCCAAGCATAATTATCTACTGATTCCCTGTGCAACTTCACCTAGTCCCGATCAATAACGGAGTAGCAGCCAGGAGTGGTCGCACAAGCTCAAGCTCTACGGATCCTAAAATATATACAACCAGAACTGTAGAACAATGAAACAGAAAGAACGCTGAAGCGATTTCGCCTAACAATATGCAGTTCCAAATTGGTGTGACAGTCTGGAAGCACCATGGTTGCCTTCTCCTTGGAGCTGATTCGATGATAAAGGAAAAAGATCGAATAAGAATAGCATGAACGACGCCTGTATTTATTAATGTATTGACAAGTAGAGTAGACGAACCCTCATTTCTCTCAATAGTCAGGATGTCACACTATTTCGTTAATAACTCGGCCAACTGTCGCTGGATTGAGCTTAAATTGATTTCGATAGATACTTATAGAAAACAAACACCGCTACGAAGTACAATATTTTGCCAGCCTAAAATATTTGTATAGAAAATGTAATTGCTGGTTACAATGTAGATTGTCAGCTTTGCCTTAATGAAAGGGTACTCTAGATCAAAGAGAATAGGGAAAGAGACGAAGAGTGAAAATCAGTCAAAACAGCAACACTCCCTTTATGATGATTTCAACACTAGAATTTTGGCAACCGCTTCCACAGGCAGCACTTTAAATGACTCCTATTATATTTTGAAAACAAACCGTATGTCGATCGTTTGTTTTGTTTATCAAACGATGCGCATTTCGAAACAAAGAGATGAAATAATTCTAAAGCTTGTTTTTACTCATACATATACTCTAGAATGCACCTCACAATCACGATTGAACCAAATTCTGACGAAAATTGAAATTACTTTTTAATAGATGTACAATACTTATCTCCTCCAACTCAGGCATGAGTAATGTTTATTTACATTGCACGATTGGTCCGCTCAATAAGGTATTTTTGGCTTCACACTATTCGTCTCTTTCCCTATTCTCTTTGCTCTAGATTAGCTCATTTTGTTCCATGGATCCTAAATCCTACCCTGGATATATTGTCAACTGTGTGAGTGGTAGTCCTCCAAGTCTGACGTTTACGTCTGGGGACGCACGAGTCACTCACGCGGGAACGCTCTCAGTTAGTGTACTCAATCACAACGGTTTGATCGAATGATGTCGCGCAACATGTCCTTCTTCACTGTTGCAGTCATGAGAAGGGCTACCAAAAGTGGACAAGTTAAATTTCAGATCGGATGATATCGCGAAAATTGAAGTTTTCTCAGTATCATCCGACCTTAGCTGTACTCAGTTACCACCGAGAACTTTCTTTCGGATCCCAACATTCGAAGAAATCAGAAGAACGCGCGGTTTCCTTTAAATTGATTTATTGTTTTCTTGTATATAAGTGTAGTGGTGTTAAATGTTCCTACAATGTGTTATAGATCAGGTTAGCAGGTTAAAAAAAGGCGAATATAAGCTATAGTAAAATTGTGAATTAAAAGGTGTTAGTACGGTTAGTCGTCATAAAATAAATTAAAATATATTGTCTTAGGGCTAATGGTTAAAATCCAACATATTATTAAACAATGTTACCAATACGAAAAGCAAAACCATAGAAAGCACGAAATATACAATTAAAGACGAGTTAAAAAGGTAAAACTCTATAATGAAACGGATAAAACGTTGGTGTACTACTGTATCAACAAATATAACTTGCGTATTACTGTTGTTTGAATTAGCGCTTTCAAATCCGCCTAAAATAACAAGTTATATTGTAAATATAATAAAATAATTATCAAATATTCCACTAAGGCGGCGAAAACTAGAGACGGGGCGCAGAATACCAGAGCAAACGAAAAGCCCGTAATACCTCCATGGTCCAATTTCACCCTCCCTACATGGTGTTCCGATAGTGTTTTAAATGAGACCGGCTACCGACCCTTTGTGGCGAGAACCGGTTCCACGATATTTTTTGGTCACCATGAGGAAGTCATGTACACCACGTCCTCTTGTTGGCTATTGCATTTTCCAAAATCTGCAAATCACAATTCACGCCCGTCAGATGATTAATCCAAAACAATTATGTACTAAATCGGAGTACATTTAGATAGAGAAACCGAATGCATACGTGACTCCACAAGCTAATTCTGGGAAATAACCAGAACTTCGCTTATGAAACATTCTCAAAAAGAATGATTTTCAAATTTGCGCTCCCTTCACAATATATCGCATGTAAATCACACGTCGTTTCTGAGTATCCTGGCTACAAACATTTCTGAATGTCTAGCGTGGATTGAAGAATCTGGGACAAATAACAAAAACTTTATTGTCGCGATTTGTAATTACTTATACTGCATCTTTGTACTGATGAATGTATCATTCAACACACGTTAATACGAGATAGATTTCTGAAAATAATGGCATTTTAATTGTCGTCAAGTTTTAGCTCTAGATTAATATATAATTATAAATATAATATATAAACTTATATCAAAAGTTTATATAAACTTTATCACAAATTTAGCATAGTACCGACAAAAGCGGTACTTATTTCAATTTAGTACCGGCATTTCGGTCCAAAAAATAGGCCAGTATTCACGAAATTCGCAACCCTAGGATCAACCTGTGAAAACACCATCACCCTGGTCCGGTAGATTCCACATAAAAACCATATTGTGGTTTATTTGTGGGTTATTGAGAGCATTTTATGATGTTTTGATGGTTGTGAAACTTGGTACGGACCATATTTATGGTCTTTTCAAGGGACTGTATAGCATCTGCGCCCATGAGAATTTGCTCGGGTAGTGCTTCTTCTCTAGCAGTTAGAGTTGTAAAATAATCCTTTCAGTCAATAAAAACAACTCATGAAATCCGATAAGTAACAACAAACTTGTTTGTGTTCTATTCGAACAAATATATAGTTTATAAAAACGCTTTAATATTTCTCTACAACTGACATTCAACCAAACTGGTAATGTATTTTTTTGAATTGTTATGTATGATTATTAGGATAGTTTAATTGGAGGCCAATCGTCATTCACGGTCATCCGAATTCAGTTAGCTCAGTACAAAATATGCAAAGCTTTTGTAAAAAGAGAAGAGATCTTCAAAAAATCTCAGCGTAGTACAAACAAATAACGGTCAAAGTCGAATGTTTTCATATATTGTCTGCTTTAAGTGTATCAAAAAGTGTAATAATTCAGTGATAAACTGCTAAAGTAGCAATGTTCGCTTATCTGTTAACGAATTTCGGCATCTATTAACATAGAATAGCTTCGATGTTAAGGAATTCAAATTGAAAACGGCACTAATTGAAATTTTAAAGAACTTTTAAATACAGTGCGAAGAATTCCTCACTGGCCAGAACCACGAAGTTCGAATAGTGAAGATACGTTCAACCCGCCCTACTCCATCATTCCCCACTCTTGAACAAAACAATTTTCATCCTCAAACAACGCCATCTTACTATGAGGCCAGCTTACCAAGTGTTAATTCTGTCAGTGGGTAAATTGATTCAGTTTTGAGACACTCATTGTAGAATAGTGGAGAAATGTCTGTTTGAACTTAATTTGGCATATATTTTCAGTTCCGTCTAATTTGATTTCGATCACTGTAACCCACAACCACCACGTTAACCACATTTAGACAGAAAGTTGTGCTGATTTCGTTTTTAGATTCGAGTCGCTCCAATTTTTACAAAATCCATATAAAAATGACAGCTTTGAGTGAACCTAAAGCGACTCTGAACTAAAATCGAAATCAGCATTAGTAGAAGTTCAACAAAGCGATATTAGTTCTGGCAGATCTCTCTCAGTATTCTGTGCGTGTATTACAAAATCCGATTCTGGCGGAAAAGGCGAAACTAAGCGGCAGTGTTAGGCTTTAGCCAGAATTCTGCCATAAATTCAACACTGCATGAAATGTTAACTAAATCTTTGTTTCTGTCATCCAGAATAATAAATATGAGGGATGTTGAAGGTTGCCATTTAAATTCAATCAGGGTAAATCAACAAACTACATCGTAGTATAGTGGAATGTATATTGCATATTCTTCAACTATGCACAAAAACATTATGATTTATTATTATATTGCTTCAGTTGATTAAAATAATTGTGCATGTAATAGTATCTCTATCGGCAGCAACACTTTTTCGAAGGAAAAAGCAAAGCAAAGCTAACAATATTACCGATGGTTGAAATTGTAATAGATTTTCAAATTATTCATCACAAAAAAAAACTTGAAATATTCCCCTTGGTTCCGCCACTGCATAGATTTACCGAACAACGGAAAAAACGCATGTGATTTTACAAACATATGCGTCAACTCGACTGCAACGATATAGTTATAAGTACGCACAAAGACCCACGAACCAAATCAAACACCCTAAACGTGATCCCATCCGATGCATTGCAATCCAGCAGCTAGTCAATTTCCTTCGCGCTAATATTTCTCATTTCCACCTGTCGCTTGGCTGCATTGCCACGCAACCACGTCAACCCAACGCACCGTGCAGCGCAAAAACAACGACGGTGACAAACGTGATCGCGACAAGCCCTTCTTAGCTCTCCCTACAAGTGTTGGTTGGTGGCCGGCTTAACCCAAACGAGTCTGCCTGATGCGGTTGCACAACACACCACCAAACCATCCCCAGCAGCAGCAGCAGCCTCGAAGAATGCACGCGATATCAGAAAATGTGGAAGCAGTAAGAAAATGCAATGAAACAAAATGTAGGGGTATAAGGAAAAAAAATTGCAGCAGACACAGTGGAAAAAATGCTGCCCGCCGGCCTGCCCTCACGCCAGCTTGCCTGCCCGACTGCCTTTTATGCGCCAAGCCGAGTCTACACCCCCTACGACATACACATAAATCGCCCGAGTCTGGCTGCGGGGTTTTTCATTGACGTTCGATTCCGAACCGCAAGCCTGCGATGTGACCACAACCTGCGCCCGCCTCAGGTCGTTCAGTGTTGAAGTATATGTAGTACCTTACATCGTCAATCTGTAGGACGGGGACTGACTGCTGTTCATCGAAGGTTCATCCCTGGGAAGCACAGTGGAAAACAGTCAGTCAGTGCACTCGCTCTGGCGGCAGCAACAACGTGTTCTACCATCAGGATTCCCTGTGGCGGGGGTGTGCGGTAGTGTGGACAGCACGCGAGGAGATTCACTTGATCTCGTGTGTAGCGGCAGCACCAGTAGGGAAACAGGTTTATTAAGTTTAGCCTGGAACGACGGCGGATCCCAGTGACGGCTGCCTGACAGTGGAAATTAATATTAAATTGTTGTGTATACTTGTTTTGCACGAACAACGATCGCGCGTATGAAATAGTAGCATTATTAATACAGATGATGCTGGCTGACTGGCCATCGTCGTTGACGACGACGACAACGACTACGGTGACGATGATGAGGATTGTCATCCGCTGGAAGTCGTTCACACTGCACCGTACCAGCCCGGATCCAACAACTGTCGGGTCGAGTTCTCGCCGAGCTGAACTAGAATTCGAGTGATGCCAATTTCCAAATCAAAATGATAATTACCCCAGCCGTAGACATTCCTAGACAGGTTTCGAAACTGAGCTGCAGCGTTGAGCTGAGCTTGAACCCTGCGACTGAACAAAATTACATCAAATCAACTCGCTAAACGCACAAATCTCCGACCGCAGAGTAAATTGAATTGAATGACATTATTAGCCGGATCAGTTTACAAACGAGCCGTGCGAGCCCGTGGTTCCCACCCTCGCTAGCTCGCGTGAGGATCCCCGTAGTCTAGAGCTGTTTACGAATCGCGCTTCGAATTGCATAAAAGTGTCGAGCGGCAGCTTTTTCATCTCATACATACAGCGCTTCAAGTGAACCTGTTTGCGCGCTAAGCCACTCACTGTTCTACAGACCGCGCACGCTGGTGTTGTTGGCAGTGTCGTCTGTTTAAGCTTCTCCGATGGACGCCATCCATGGTAAATGTAGAGGGAGCTGTTCTGTGCGCGAGAGTGAGAGAATGCACTCGCGCTAATTTAACGGATGTTGACAGCTGAAATCAGATTAATTTATTGATTTCCAGAGGCGGCGGCAAAAGCTGCTCGGCCGAGTCGGCACAAAGTTTTATGCCGACCGTCGATGGAAAGTTACTTTGTTGAGATTTGTGACCGGACCGGACACATTTTTCTAGTGAATAAAAACCTTATCGGCGACGAAGGCTTGTCGCGAAAGATTTATCTAGCGATCGAGTGCAGAGTTACAGTTCGCTCATCATATTTCGGAGAGCTCACAAATGAATCATACTCAATGAGAATTGCTCAAACTGAGTGAGGTGTTCTGTCCATCATAGTCAAATGAAAGCTCTAACATCTCCATTATGAAAACATTCGAAAGCTACGCTCTGATTAGTTCCCAATTTTTGCTGTATTCTCATATATTAATTTTGTAAGCCAAGACTTTATTTGCTAACCTGACTTATTAGCTGTCGCTCTGCAAAGAAATAATTGGAGAGAACTTTTTAGATTTGACAACTAACAATCTTTGGTCACGTCTTCTTTAAAAAAGGAAACTAAGTTCATGTGTTGATGAGTCGACATCTAGGGTCCAGCTGGTAGAGTCGTATCTGTGGTTTCTGCGATAGTGACTCCGTACAGAGACCGACCAAAAATACATACATGAATAAGCCAATACAAATTTCAAAACCCAAGCAATTTCGACAATTGTCAGAAAAATTAAAATAATTATCAATTTTCTTCAAAAGGTATTTCTACTCAGAAAAAAGGTGACAGGTTTAGCGTTTAGCGTTTAATGTTCAAAATTAGAATCCCTAAAGAAAAGGCGAATGACCCCAAAGTTAAAACATCTAGAATTGGAACTAATAAATCATCAGACAAAAGTTCTGTGGACTTCAAAGAAAGTGATCATGAACTCATGTGAGTCGTTAGTAAGTCAGGCAAATTCTGCAAACATCTGATAATTGCTTCAAAGCTCCTGTCAACTGCAGATTTTACCAAACACAAAGTAGTTGTATGAGCTTCAGGAATATCCTTCGAACTTGACAAAAGTTGTTGTTGTCTAACTGTAACTTGTAATTATTCGGATTCCTCTATTTAGAAAAGCACAACCGTCACAACAGGAATAAGAGTAGCTGTTATTTGCTATTTATTTCTATCACACGGTATGTACGCATTCGATGCGGCCATTAGAGCTGAAATACCCGTTTGCGTCTATAGTCACTAATTCGAAATGAGGTAAAAAAACAAATAAATTAGTCTAACTAATCAGCCAGTAGATCTGAATGGAATTTATCATTTATTTCAGTTGTTGAACAAATGCACATCAACAAACTTTTCACGTTGTTTCCCATAGTGTCTGTTCTGTTTGGTTTTTGTTTTTCGTACATACATAAAGTTTTCTGAGCATATGTCATGCCGTTCCGTATTCTGAACAAAGAGATAGGCACAGCCAAACACTTAAAGCTTCTGATAGCTGCTATGAACATTCTCCAATTTTTCCTCTTTCCACTAAAAATCCTGTTGGATTATGAAATGTTTGATATAGTCTTGGGAAATGCATACATCGATGTAGACGGAAATCTCATATTTGAATTTTTGCATGATCTATTAAATAATTGAAATTGTTTTCAGGAGCAAAAGCGGCCGGCATCGTCTGTTCACAGTAAAATTTAAAAGAAATCGACATTTTTTTTCGACCTTAAGTGTGTTTTAAAGTTTTAAAACTGATGTACAAGAAATGGAAGCAGCAAGAAAATCTAAATGTGCCAATTTTCAATTCATCCATAACGCCTCCTATATACGTACTCTGAGCATAATACAAATTTTTAACTAGTGTTTTTCTTGAAACCACACTTATCGAGTTGCCCGAAAATGTAACAGGAGCAACTTGCGAATTCAAAATTGTTTTCTTTTGCGACGTATGAAGGATTTTATATTTTTATTGCATAGTTTTGTTCTACCTTTTTGTCTATTCCGACAAAAAGTTAATGTCGGTTTCTGATGAGACCAAGTCGAAACGCACCCATGTAAAAAGAAAGGATTTATGCCCTTCAAGTGCAAAGACTGGTTTTACCAAAAAAAATTCGTCTTAGTGAGATATTTTGGTGTTTACCCAATTTTTCTCCTTTGGGTGAAATAGAGCATAGTAATTTTGTACCGATTAAGAGCTCTAGGTGGTCACCTAAATGTAGATCATGTCATGTTAAAGAGGGATATCTGGCCGTGGACTCCTTCTAGAAAAAAAGCAGTGGCGGAATGGCCATCTTTTGATAAAATTACTTCACTGATCACTCTAGAAATGTTTATCAAATTTGCATCGAATTTGAAAAAAATGCCTTTATTATTCATTTTTGTATCAACTTTACACACCCTCGCAAAAAAGTCTGTTCAACAAACGCCTTAGGCCAATCCACTTTGTTCGATGTTTTGTTAGATTTAGAGCTAGTTTCTAGCGAAATTTTGATGTCTTACACGCAACGCAAAATACATTCATAATTTCTAGTTTGATGGCAAAAAATGTATTTAATTCTGTTGATTTTGAAAAATGCATCACAAGTGATTTGCCCCTAGATGTGGTCCTATTGTGGTTCACGTAGATCTAGAAGATTGCATAAACTATATGCGTCAAAACACTCAACTACACGTAAAGTTGGAGGAACATTACTACGTTTAACATCTAACACTACTGTATTTAAATGCACTACCCTGTGCTTTTACCCCCAATGTTTTTGAAATCATTTCGATCTCGAAACTCTGGCAAAGGTGTGTGAAAAATGTCGGGTCTAAACAATTTTAAAAAACTATTTCTCACGATCGTATGGCATGCATCTGAGATCAAATTATAGGATGAATTACAGCGCTCTTTGTACCGTAATTACTGTTACTCCTATATATTAATCTATTTGTACTGTTACTCCACGCAAAAAAGGCACTTTTCTGTGTAATTTGGTAAGCTTTAAAGCCAATTGAATAAGCTATTTTTACTCGTTGTGAATTTAAATAATAATCCTACATACTTTTGTAAAATAAAAAAGACATTATATATAAAAAAAAACCATTTAAGTGTAATCCAGTCAGTGTAAGGTTAGTTATCACCGAAATACTGTCGTGATTCGCTCGTTGGGCCACAGCCTCTGTCCAACAAACGAATTTGATTCGCTAGTTGGACCGCAAATGCATCCCCCATAAAAAAATTGACAGTTGTGAAATTTCCCTGTCGACCGACTAAATCGGGAGCTGCGAGGTCGACCGATTAAATTAATTAATCGGTTGTCGCGTCGGCAGACGCCCATGTTAAACGCCCATAAGAGTCGGTGCAACAATCGACCGATTAATTGATTGCATAGTAGGCCGATTGTGCCGACGCAAGCCGATTTAGTCGGTGGGAAAATCGGGAGGATTTTCTATGGGGATTTTTCTGTTCACATCTCGACAAACATGTCAAATGATCCTACGTGCTAATGGGAGCCTCTCTTTGTTTACTTTCTTTTTCGATTATTACGACGTCATCTTAAAACTTTTCAATATTGTTTCAGGATATATAAAAAAAACTCTGATTTCGACTAGCATATTCTGCTAAGAGTTGAGTAACAAACGTATAAACTGCCGAGTTATTAGCGAAAGAGAAAGTAAACAAAGAGAAACTGTCATTTGCACTTAGGACCATTTGACATGTTTCGCTAGACATCTCTAATTGTTGTCAGTTTGATTGTCAATGTGGTACAGATCACTCTAGGAATGTATAAAAAATTTGCATCAAATTAGAAAAAAATGCATTTTATTTCCATTTTTGCATCAACTTTGCACTCCCTCGCAGAAAAGTTTGTTCAAAAAACGTCCTACACTGATCCACTTTGTTCGACGTTTTGTGAAATGTAGGGCTAGTTTTTTCGTAGGGTTTTGACGTCTTACACGCAACTCAAAAGACATTGCACGCAACGCAAAATGCATTATGAATTTCTATTTTGATGGAAATAAATGCATTTAATTTCGCTGATTTTTAAAAATGCATCACAAGTGATCTGCCCCTAGCTTAACACTGACCTTAAATTTATCGAAATTTGGCATACATTTTAAATTTCATAGAATGTGTATTAATCGATTTTTGTAAAATGTGTGTTATCATTATCCAAATTTCCAAAATGTGTATGTAGCAGCTTCTAAAACATAAAAGTCTGGTAGAATGAGAGCTTTGTCGTTTTGTCTGAAAGCTGCCAAAATCTCTGGCTATGCCAGATAAATCTGGCATAATGGCATCCCTGGTCACGACTGTAATTAGGTTTTACATCAACCGACATAACCCCACAAAATAAGCTGGATGAACTTCGTTTGACAATTCTCGGTGGTTTGTTTACATGGGAGCTACGTGAGTTCGAATGTGATAGATGAGCACCCATTGCATTCGGACTTACGCAACTGACAAAGTAAACAAACCACCGAGAATTGTCAAACATGAACTGCATTCATCATGAGTTCATTCGTGTCGTCATCTTGTAGAACTCAATATCCTGACGAATGAGATGAATAAGGGCTCGTGTACCCCAAATGAGTGACAGTACCACTCACGCCAATCACGAGAGATTCCGTTGAAAGATTCCTCGCACAGAATGCACTCATTGGTGTGGGTGTTCGCGCGATCCCACGCTAAAGGAATCATCCACCCCCACAAACACCAGCGCAATGAAACTAAATGTCAAAAATTGTCACCGTGGAACGGTTTGTTTGCATCTGTCCGCTCACATTTATCCGTAGAACGGAAAATAAGTGATAATTAGAGGATATTTCTAGCACTCCACGTGATATAGATAAACGCAATGATTATCTGAACCGTGAAGTTCGGTGAAATTTCCTAGTGATATGGTGATAATAATTATTGTGAAACTAGTGCAATGCTATTCCCATTGAAATTAAGAGGAACTATAACGGCGAATTTTCGGGGTAACCGCTCATCTATTGCATCTAATTGTGCTCTCATTCTTACGTATACTTAACTAGTTTCATTACCGGTCGTACACTAATCTAAATATTTTTCTTTTTTTTGCAGGTAAGATTTCATAAAATATTAAGTTATGCAGGCGTCCATATTCCGCTAAGTGCACCATAATATTAATCGAAAGGTAAGCGTGGACCACGAGTGCACTGGTCAAAAAATTCAAACCCTATCAAAACCCGGAATATTGTAGGATATATAAGGCACTCATATATACATAACCCTCAATAGGCCAGCCGCTAGTTTTTTCGCTTTTGGCAGAGCCCAATTCAAATCGCCTGTCTGTGTTCTTCTACACCCGCTGCTTCGAACGACACATGAGCCTTTGTCGAAGGATCAACCTATAGGCTTGTAATCGAAAAACCTGTTCATTAATGATTTTAGTTAACCATCATCGTCCCTTACGATGCCACCCTCGCCAATGAAACAGAAAACCTGTGCAAAAGCGATGACGACGACCCGGGCAACAACAGGTGTTTGATTAATCGAACAGATTATTTATTTGTGTTGTGCTCTGCTGCCTTGGTCAGCACTATTTACAAGACCCTCGGGCAGAGGGGTTGGGGTGAGGAGGACAAATTGGGCAGCTCTCTATCGCGTTCTCTGTCTTGCCCACTTCCTAAGCGTATACATTGGCGATACACGTGGTATGAGGAGACCGCCACCAATTTCGATCAGCTTGAGCAAAACAAACTCCTAATCGTTGGCAGTTTGATTTTTTTATTCGTTTCTTTTACCAAATGTTGCCTCAGATTAGGTCAACATCATCAAGTTTGTAGCATTTTTCGGGGATTTCTTCGAAGAGCTGGCGAAACGACTCGCAACAGCCGGTTCCTTTCGCATTGAGCGTATCCAAGCGGTTTGCCTTCTTTCGGGGGGTCTTCCACATATGTATCTTTACGGCGGCCGTTCAGGTGTAATCTGGTCCCAATTACGTTTTGATGGCTTCGGAACAGACGCGTCGGAGGTTATGGTGTTGGGTTGTGCTGAATGTGTATGAGCCTGATGCGAAAGTTTTACTAAGCGGATTTCGGGAAACCTGGGAACAAGTGAAAAGTGTTTTGTATGATGCTAACGAGCCGCATTTAACATCTAATCGTACGACGAAGTTTGGAGCAAGATAGGACACAAGCCACGATAATGTTACTAATATTGTTGCAATGGGTTTCCGAAGTTTTCATTGAAGTGCGTGAGGTTTAAGAGGCAGCTTGTTGATGGGAACTAGTTCAGCTTTTGCTGCGTCATAAATTTGTACGGTGTACTGGCAGAGTGAAAAGCGTTTTTGAGTTATATTTTGCATTTAAGTGCAACATGTGCTACACAACTTGATTGATTATTATGTATTACTGTTAATGTAATGATTAAAATACTTTTCCTAAGCTTGTACGATTTCTAATGAAATAGATTTTTTACGGAAATTTCTGAAGGTGTAAAATTGGGAAGAAGTTTTTATCCTTGAACCTGTGTGGATTTGAATTTTTACCGAGAGACACGTGAACTTTTTACCCAATTATATCACACCCAAACATATTTTGGCATTTTTTTCCGATAGCATCAATGCAATCTATCATTGACATAAATTTTCAGATAAATCCAACCGAAAGTATTGCCACACCGTCAGAACTCAAAAACCATCCGTCATCGGAGATTTCCTCTGTCGGCCGCTTTCATTCTACCAGCCACACGAAACGCCCGGCTTTCAGCTAGATTGATTTTGAGGCCCGTTTTTATTCAAAACCTTAAGCCGATCGAGTGGTGATGGCAGTGCCAGTGGAGACAGTACCGCCAACAAACGCGCAATAATCCCCGTCGAGTGTATCGGCACGGGTTTCCTGTCCGTTGCCTGCGTCTACTATAAAAGGAAGATACAAATCACTATAAATAGTGTTAAACCCCTCCATAAATCATAGATTTTGGCACTATTCAACATACCCGGCGAGCGGTGGTCGTGAAAGGGCTGCCCGCGCGTTCACACGCAATAAATCGCTGCTGCTGCTCCTGCCGATAGATCCGACTCGATAGTAGTCGTCTTTTTGCACGCGGGATCCCGCATAGCCTACAACGCACATTGAGTGACGATACCGTACTCTTGGTGATGTATTGGCTTTATACGGAATTAAATACAGTCGCCTAGAGTGGCAAAAAATCAATCCTTGCAAAGGCTGCTTTGCCACAGCCTCCAGCTCGAACATCCATCGCCGCAACCGACGGGATGACGAATGAGCTATATAACTGATGCCTTCCTGATGGCAGTAAAATCTATGCCATGGTTACGCGACATGCAATGGATAGCCACCCAGTAGGGTCCACTGATGGTCATTTTGGGTGGTTTACGGTTCTAGTAGGACAAAAACACAAGCCGTCACTTGTGCGGTGTGAAAGATTTCCCACTTGGACCAAGAGCAGTATTATGTTAATGTTCGACCGCAAATGAAGAATGGAGCTACTGCAGGGACCAATCATCGAGTTGTCAGAGATTAGCATTTGCAGGTACCTACAATCTATATAGTGAAACAAGTGATTACCTTGTTTGTAATCGTTTGAAGCCATTCAGTTTTAACACAATGAGCCGCGATCCGCAAGAGGTCCTTTGGACCTCAATCACAATAGAGGGTCGACCCTGTGGGGAACATCACGGCAAGATGTGACAAAAAAGCGCTTCAATCGGTGCCGTTTCCTTCCACACTTCTTCCCTGTTCAGCATCAACGGCAGTGGTCAACCAGCCTGCTGCTGGTTGTTCGACGCTGCGGCTGATGGCAATGATGATGACGACTATTGACTGGATAATAAATTCAAATTAAGCATCACAAAAGGCGATCCAGCACTTACATACTCAGTACGCAGACACTGACAGCATCGTGTCAATCCGCATTGGACTTGGTAGGCCAGCCCGGAGGCCGTCGACAGTAGCTAGCTGCCGGTGCGTGTTTTTTCGGCATCACACATTCGGCGACCATCAACCCGATAGTGCCAGTGGACTGATGTAGGGGAACATAAAACTCAGCTAGAAATTATGTCGCCACATTATAAACCTCTTGTGTGTCCGATGTTCGTTAGCATTTTTTTTTCGTTTGTGCTGTTGTTTAAGGCACACTAGTAGTGGTGCGCTGGATGCTGCGGGTGTCGTCACGTTTGGGGGTGGGTCATTTGATTTCGGTGTCTCTCTCCCGGTCAGAGTGTGGGAAAGATTTGCCTTTTCGGTATCGAGATGTAGATTGGAAGATAGAGAGGGGGTGGCCTCTAGCGCTAAGCACGTGCTTGGAATTCGAGAAGATTTGATCCGTTGAATTGTTTTGTTTGTTGATGAGTTTTGAGATACGTTGGTTCTATTGGGTGCCCAGTTTGGCGATGTAATGTTGCGGAACGGGATGGACAGAGTGGGAGCGATGGTGGGATTGAATAAACGCTGCATCAGAACAAGAAGGATTTAAGATCCGGCGGACAGAAAGTTAATCCTTCTTTTACTAATGCTACTTCTAGAGGTTATTTAGTTATTTCAGGAATCAGAATATATTGGCTCAAATGGCACGTTCCCCGTACATAGTCTGTAGCGCAACCTCATCGATACTGTAATTGAATATTAACGAATTGTTCTTCGCATGGAACGTCATCAGGGAGCATTTGGTAACGTTTACAGTAAGCTGATTCATCCGACACAACTTCACAAAACCGATCCAATAGTGCTTGTAACTTGAACAACTTCTAGAGAGGAATCTCGCTCACTGAAAATTAAGTATCGTATTAACAAGTATGAAAAGAGGAGTCTCGATAAATGTATTATTGATTGGATTGAGGCAATGCTCGCTACCCGAGAGATTTCAGCGGATTGAGGAGAGGAAAGATTAGTAATCAGATCCCTGAGGTGCTGTCCTCAGGGTGGAGTTTTATCGCGGTCTTTAGTAGTCGAAGATCTTCGGTGTAAACTAGAGGGTCTCGGTTTCGAGATAATTGGTTTTGCTGATGACGTCTGCATCATGATGCGGGGGAAGCATGAAAGCACAATTTCCAACCGACTTCAAACGGCACCAAATGGTGCAAAAATCTCCATCTTAACATTAATCCTTCAAAAACAGATATAGTTCCGTTTACTAAACTAAGGGCCGTTTCATTAACACATTTAACTCTAGATGAAGTTCTAATTGAGTTCTCAAAAGAAGTTGAATATCTGTGATTTTGGACAGCAATCTTAATTGGAACTTGCACCTGGACCAGGTAATTAGTAAAGCTACAAATGCCTTCTGGGTCCGCAAAAGAACTTACGGTAAAAAATGGGACCTTCGGCCTAAAATGATTCAATGGATTTACACTACAATAGTAAGGCCTAGAATAACTTATGCTTCAATAAAAATGGTGCCCTAAAACTAAATATGGTGACCGCTAATATGGTGGCCTAAAACTAAAGAGGTGACCGCTCAGAAAAAAATGAGCAAAAGGCAAAGACTAGCTTGTATTGCAACAACTGGGGTGATTCGGAGCACACCTTCCGTGGCTCTAAATGCTCTTCTAAATATCCTACCGCTTCATCAGTTCGTGGAATTGCAGGCAAAAAAGCGCCTTTCAATTTATTCGACATACAAAGATTGTAGAAGGAGATATGACACGGCATCTAACGATCCTCAAAAAAATCAGTATAAATCTTATTTCACATTCAATAGTAAACTGGATGTAGACGAAGGCAAACCATGGAATTCATGTGTGGGAAACAAGTGGGTCAAATCCACGTTCAGGCTCTTTTGTTTTCTTTACGGATGGTTTAAAAATGAATAGCAGTACAGGAGCCGGGATAAGAACAACTATCCGGATAGGACACTACCCAACTGCATTTCAGGCGGAGATTCAAGCAATTCTTCCGTGTGTGTGATATACAAGAGGAAATATAGATTTGCAACGATGTGTCTCTTTTCAGACAGCTTAGCAGCTCTTAATGCTTTGAAAGCCTCAACAGGTCAGTTGAAGTTAGTATGGGAATGCATTGTCTTACTTAAGCAACTGGCAGGGAATATTGAAGTAAACTTGCTTTGGGTGCCCGGTCACAGTGAAATTCAAGGAAATGAATCAGTTGATAGTTTGGCAAGACAAGGTTCCGAGGCCGAGTTCATAGGCCCGGAACCTTTCTGCGGTGTCTCAAGCTGTACCTTAAATATTGAACTTAGGAAATGGGATATGTCCATGGTAGAATCGAACTGGAACGCCACGGATACTGCAAAACATGCAAGGAAATTTATAAAGCCGAGTGATAAAGCCGCTCGAACTTTATTTAATACTAAGAGGAACCTTAGAATAATAGCTACTTTGTTTACCGGTCATTGCCCTAGTAGATATCATCTATATTAAATGGGAAAATTCAAAGTCCAAGTTGTCGTTTCTGTCAATTTAAGAATGAGACAGCGAAGCATCTACTTTGTGATTACAGCGCTCTTGTTAGTTACAGATCTCGACAAACAGATGATTACGGCTTAAAAGCCAACTGTCAAAATTCTCTTTGAAAGGAAATTCCAGGCAAACTGTTACTGGTCGAACACAGTTCACAGCAGTTAATGAAAGAGAAAACATTTCTCTTTTGTTTACTACCAACATCTGGTATTGGCGAGTAACGGTTTGGCCGGAATTTCCTTTCAAAGAGAACTTTGACTTTAAGCCGTAATCATATGATTGTCGGGAGATATTCAATTCTTGAAAAGGGTTCCTACAGCCCACAGAGATTTGGAAATCAAATCCTAGTAAGATAATCAGATTCATTAAACGAGTTGATTCTAACTGGGATAATATGCAAAATCTGACAAGGCCCTTTGTATCTCAATTATGATGGGAAAGCTGAGGTGCATAACATCAAATCGAGTCATACGACAATATTCCTTAAAAATGGTCGCAGTTGTAATCAAGGCTATACAAGCTTTAAGTAAAACAAGTATGAATATGCAAATGGTAACGCGGCTACGAAATAGAATTTATACACGCGAAGTCACATACGTGCTGGTACACGCAACAAACACGTTAACATACAAACGCTTGAGCTTTTCGTGATCATCCAGGCGCACCTATGCGTACGATGGTTTAAAAATGAATAGCAGTACAGGAGCCGGGATAAGAACAACTATCCGGATAGGACACTACCCAACTGCATTTCAGGCGGAGATTCAAGCAATTCTTCCGTGTGTGTGATATACAAGAGGAAATATAGATTTGCAACGATGTGTCTCTTTTCAGACAGCTTAGCAGCTCTTAATGCTTTGAAAGCCTCAACAGGTCAGTTGAAGTTAGTATGGGAATGCATTGTCTTACTTAAGCAACTGGCAGGGAATATTGAAGTAAACTTGCTTTGGGTGCCCGGTCACAGTGAAATTCAAGGAAATGAATCAGTTGATAGTTTGGCAAGACAAGGTTCCGAGGCCGAGTTCATAGGCCCGGAACCTTTCTGCGGTGTCTCAAGCTGTACCTTAAATATTGAACTTAGGAAATGGGATATGTCCATGGTAGAATCGAACTGGAACGCCACGGATACTGCAAAACATGCAAGGAAATTTATAAAGCCGAGTGATAAAGCCGCTCGAACTTTATTTAATACTAAGAGGAACCTTAGAATAATAGCTACTTTGTTTACCGGTCATTGCCCTAGTAGATATCATCTATATTAAATGGGAAAATTCAAAGTCCAAGTTGTCGTTTCTGTCAATTTAAGAATGAGACAGCGAAGCATCTACTTTGTGATTACAGCGCTCTTGTTAGTTACAGATCTCGACAAACAGATGATTACGGCTTAAAAGCCAACTGTCAAAATTCTCTTTGAAAGGAAATTCCAGGCAAACTGTTACTGGTCGAACACAGTTCACAGCAGTTAATGAAAGAGAAAACATTTCTCTTTTGTTTACTACCAACATCTGGTATTGGCGAGTAACGGTTTGGCCGGAATTTCCTTTCAAAGAGAACTTTGACTTTAAGCCGTAATCATATGATTGTCGGGAGATATTCAATTCTTGAAAAGGGTTCCTACAGCCCACAGAGATTTGGAAATCAAATCCTAGTAAGATAATCAGATTCATTAAACGAGTTGATTCTAACTGGGATAATATGCAAAATCTGACAAGGCCCTTTGTATCTCAATTATGATGGGAAAGCTGAGGTGCATAACATCAAATCGAGTCATACGACAATATTCCTTAAAAATGGTCGCAGTTGTAATCAAGGCTATACAAGCTTTAAGTAAAACAAGTATGAATATGCAAATGGTAACGCGGCTACGAAATAGAATTTATACACGCGAAGTCACATACGTGCTGGTACACGCAACAAACACGTTAACATACAAACGCTTGAGCCCTTCGTGATCATCCAGGCGCACCTATGCGTACGATCTTGTATTCTTGATAACATCCCGGTACTAAAGTGAACTTTTGAGCACTTATAAATTGGCTTTTGCAGCGCTTCCTCGAACTGTTATAATTGGGAGTAGATAAAAGTTTTAGTCTTTTCAAAACGATGTTTGTATGCGGCAAACGGTTTCACCAAATATATGATGTGGACTCTCCCCACACTTCTCATCAGTCTCCATGTAAGTGTCATTTTTATAAGAAACCCAGCGCACTTGTCACACCTGGTCCTATTTGCTACAGTGGCCCATTCGCTTGTATTTATATAACCAAAGCATGACGCGTGGTACAAACAGTGAAACAGGCAGACGAACCTTGTCTGAGAAGACACAATCAGGCTAATCATTCCCGCCAAATGTCACTTGCTACGAGTCCAAAGGGACACACAATTTTGTCCCGCCCAGTGCTATCGCCATTTAAAATCTTCACTTACTAGAGGAAAGCGTACTTAACACAGCCTCTGCTTCAGTAGGTCCACCCGTGATACACTCGAATCGTTGACAACACCGTTGATCTCCATTTTGTGAGCGGGCATGTAAGCGCGATAGTCCTTCATAAATGACTTGTCGCCAGTGGCGTCATTTGCTTGCTTTGAACAGGATATCACGTTTTTGGCAGACTTTCGATATATTAGTCGTAGTTGAATATTAGTGAGTCAGTTTATTCGAAATCTTTAGAATATCAGCGGATTATCTTTGACCATAAGTTCAGATACGATCCGACCGAAATCAATGATTTTAAACGGGAAATCGGAGTATTTGATGACGAATCTTATAAGACATTCATTTTTATATCAACTGGGTCTTCTCAGGAAAAACCATTTATGAACGGCCATAAAGCACGGGGCAAAATGAAAACAGAAATTACAGAAGATATAATACACTGAAAGACGAGTTCTGGGATAATAAAGAAAAAATACGAACTTCTTTTCTCGATGTATAGTTGGATGCTAACGAATTTCTTAGCATATGACAAAAAGAGTATGTGAAAACTTTTATTAGTAACAGTCCAAGTTAACTGAAGTTTCACGCAGAATAGCATGTCTTCCGTTAAGAGAAAATAAACATCATTCACTAACAAAAGCGTTCATATGAGGAGAAATGGAAGCAAAAAGGTGGCTACTTTCACATTTTCGAAATATATGTGAGCGGCACAATCCATACCAGGTGCATTTTTTCTCGATAATCCTACTCATAGCCAGCATAGAAACGAAATTCGGTTTGCAGTTGAAATTAAATTTTTAACAGAAAATACCTGAATGAATGCTTTGCACCGAACGAATGAAGGACGAGGCAAACAACCGAAACTCCTCCTTTGTAATTTAGATTACTAACCAGATGGATTGTTTTTCAGACATTTAACTTCACATTCAGCGTGGGCATGCTTGCTGACAATACTGCTAGCGTTGATAATATCGCAATATTCAATAATTTCATTTCACCAGCGGGCGCCAGTCTTAAGAGGGCATAAAAGCATGATTGACTTTATAATATGAGGATAAGCTATGTTTAAACTAAATACAGCCAAAGCGAAGACCAAAGAGGCGCAAATTTGAGACTTCGCTAAGGGCACCAGAAGACCACGCTACGGCCCTGACCAAATGGAGAATCCTATTATTGTTATATATCAAAACAGCCAACAGTAGAACTGTTCAATTCGCTTTTTCCTACATTCTGCAGCGCAATTATTCGTCAAATGTACATTAATTCCTTAACCCTTCCCCAACCCACGCCATCATCCTTTCCGATAGCGTTTTTGTGGTTAGCATGTACCATTCAGCCATCACCCCTCCTACCATCGGCGTTGGACCGACTTGCGCTCGCATTGCCCCACCTAACGCTGCAAATTGAAATTGAAAATGAAATGTCTCAAATTGTTCTCATAGAATCGTAAGATGCTGATTACTGTCCTTCCAGGAGTCTACGTGTTCCTTCCACATTTATACGTGCTCAGAATCAATTTTATTTTTACTTGTGTATGGAGAATTGAGTTCGATTTTCACAAGACGAACGTAATCTTCGTTAATGTACAACAAAAACATCAAAAGACGCATTTAGCTTCCTCAACTGATGCTTTATTTCATGAAAGAAGAATTTTGTGAATTTTCTAAAACCATAAGACATATTATAGGATACATGTCCTATAATTTAAAAAAGAATCTTTAAAAGACACAACAGCCAAGCTCAATGCAAATCGTTATCCCCGACTGATTTGTACCGACCAAGAAGACACCTAAATGCTCTGTGCAACGACCCACAAATAAGCGGGAGACTCTTCTAAGCTTCAAATCACCCCCACACGGTGCGGTACGGGCTGACGCTGCTGCTGCTGCTACGAAAAGGCCAAACGAACCCAAAGAGCCATCAAGCAATCAGCCACAACAGCTTGCCACCATGAACGCAGCAAAAAAAACTACAGCTCATATATCCCCGGAACCCTGTAACCACACGAAAGCACAACAGATGGTGAATTTATATTCAAACACATTTAAAGTAAGAGATAAAAAAATTAAACATAAAATTATGGTTTGTGTATGTAATTTCGAGTACAAAAGCAGCTTTTTTCTGCCGCTCTCTGTTTCTCCTTGTTTTCACCACCACGCATACATGGGTGCTCCGGCAAAGTCTAGGTCTCCTCGTCGCCCGGACCCCACACGCACCGAGGCTGGGAACCCCACTCGGCTATTAATCTGTCGCCACCCCCTCAATCTTGAAGCCCGGTCTGGTCGGCCACGGTCGCAGTATGGTCGAGGGGAGAGCCTCGCAGCCAAACCAAATGCTAATGCCATATAAAGGCGCACTTGACTCGTCTTACCGAGTAGATCGAAATGTGGAAGAAGCAGACACGAGGTTGATACAAAAATTTATATCCATATTTGATACGAGTCTTGAGCCAAGTTTGTCTAGAGGGAGAAGACGTAAACTTATTTTTTTTTTGCTATGAAAATGGAAATAATCGCATGACACAGAGCGACAGCTTTTTCTGATCTTTTACTCTCCCTCTCTGGTGCTGCAAGATCCGAGCCGAAGCTTATGCTATCTGAACCTGATGGTAAAAGAATTACAAACTATTACGTTCTCGGTACCGACTGTTCCCCCGCCGTCCATACACTGCCAACCAAGTAACAAACCGACCGAGCGGGCTGTGGTGACTTATGGAGCATTGATATATGACCGGCGAGACCAGATCTTGTTTTGTGACTCAGTATGGAAGTGGAAATCGAGAAGCTGCCAAGACATCGCATATTGGCATGGCACGGCATATCGACTGCATATATGTCACCTCGAGAGCGCGGGGGTGCCACAACCGCACTCGGTGTGGGGCCGGACGACCTTGTCAGCAGTGCAGGCACAAATTATTGTGGCTGGCAAGCTTTCGGAATTCGCGGGGGGTGCTTTTTAGTTGGGGTGGAACGAATAGTTAAATGCATAGCCTGAAGCTATATGCATGTTACTCAAACTTTTTGGCTTCCATTAACGGGTGACACGCACTTGTCCTTTCGAGATGGATGTCGTCAGTGCGGGTTAAATTTGGGCTTCCAAGCTGGTACGCGTACTAGCTTAGTTGATGAGTGCGTTTCACATTTAGGCGCATACCCTCAGATGCTTCAAGTTTGTAATACTATTACGGTTATACATTTCGATAAAATTGTTTAATTGCTACTAGATTTTCAATGGTTTGAGATCTAGATAACTAAAGAACATTAATTTCATACAAAACGGTGGTCTCATGCGCCAGGAAAGATTTTTAATGGTCAGTCGAATCGTCAGCTGGCCTTTAATTCTCGCCGACTTAATCAGAACTCTTTTGACGTAGGACTACGTCTTTGTTTTCGATATAGGGGTGCACGTTGCAAATTCTACAAAAATGGTATGTAACGAAAAGTGGTCCAATTTTAAACGTATATAATTCAGCCATCTCACGATAAATTTTCAAATCTTTTGCGCATATCGCCCCGAAATACTTCTAAGAATAGATTCCAATAGATAAACGCAAAGATTTTTGATATCATGGCATTAAAAATTTAAATAATGAACAACCTAGTCGAAATATCGCGCATTTACACACAGAAGATAGCGCTTCCCTAGTCCAGTACGACAGATTTGTATACCTAGCACGCTACGCTTCTATGAATGGCGTCATCATCGACTATTTAAACGGATGGATTTCGCCGGACCAGCTCAGTTGCCGGTTGAACGGCAGACGAAGCAGATCACTGTGCTGTGTGTTTTTCCAGCCAGTGTAGCTGAGTTAGAAGTCCGTTCCACTGCCTGTGGAGGTACGCTACCCAGTGTTGTTGTGCTTGTTTCCAGCACACTTTTATGTATAATTATTCGTACACAAAATAGTTTGTACATGCGAGCTTCATTTGTAAACACGGTTAACATAGTGTCATGATATTAGTTGTTTTGCTCTACCCATCATAATCAGCGTTGATTCATTTTGCTTTGTGCGCTTGAGTTTGATGTTTGAGGCGAATGTGTAGGTAGGTAGATCTAATTTGTTACTAAATTGCACAACGAAAGTTTATTATTTACGTTCGATCAATTCATTGATTCATTTCCCCTTCACGTGATTCATTTCCACTCAGCCTATAGTATTTTGATTCTACTAATAGGTACATCCTACAAAGCCTATTTATGAATTAATACACTGCCACTTGGAAAACCATTGCAAAAACGCATCTTGTCCATATATAGAATTGTTTTCGATTCTTGAATATTTATAGTTTTGATATATGATTAAGACCACTGCATTCGCTATATTTGACTTCGTTTTTGAAGTTAGTATCTATCCGGCGCTAGATTGGTCTTGTCACTAAGTTAGTGTTGGATTCTGATGAGACGACGTCGGAACGCAAATCCCATAACTAATTTATTTTATTTTTTAAATAGTTGCAAAATTATTCCGATTATTGATTTTCAACATCGACCCAGTTCTGCAGTTGTCTATTAGGGTGTCCCAAAATGACATCATGTTAAAAAAGTCATCGGGCTCACTTCTTAAATGAAAGGTTAGGGTATTGGGACCACTTTCTTCTTTGGAGTGAGTTTGCTAAAACGCTTCCTACTGGTGGCGACTTTTGATTTTTTGAAAAATGGGCCGATTTTGGATAAAATTTCAAATTTATGCCTGTTGAAGTGGTCCTGAACTGTCTTAGATTTTTTTCAGCATTTTTAATTTTTCTGGAGATCCAAACGGAGAAGTTTGGTGAGTTAGTTTGTACAAATTTGGAATTATAAGAGCGGCAGGGCCATTAAAACTTAGTAAAAAGTGAAATTTTTGGTGTTTTTCAGTATTTTTTCTTCAAAACTGGGTATCTACAAAATTTTAAAAGTACAGAAAACACTTTATATAGTTGAGACGAATTCAGGGGCGTAATTTGTGAAAGTGTATCAATACGGTAGTCATTTTGGGACACCCTATTGTCTATCCAGTTTTCTTAACCTTTCGCTTGACATTTGTCCAATACTTTTCGGTTGGACGAAATTATGATCAGTTAAATGAATTTATTCCTTCTGGAGGGAATTCACTCTCTTATCGTGGTATCTCTGTAGCACCTCCCGGCTGTAGTGGCAGTTTACCTAATTCGGTCAGAACTTCGCTTGACCTAAGAGAGCCTCAATGATAGGTATAATACATTTGTCCAGGTTCTTCTTACAGCTTTCAGTACATCGTTTTATCAGTGAGACCAGAGTCGCACATTTCTTGCCAGTTTCCGGACAGATTTAATGACGAAAACAAATTTGAATTTGATGAGAGCATCACTCCGTGTCCAGGAACCTGCCCGAAATCCATTCTGACATAAGTTTCGTCGTCCATGCGATGGCTTATTCTGTACTTTGTCAGAACCCGTGCCTGTGTTCTTGTAATTAAATTCTGCTTCATCTTCCCGTACAGTTGCTCATATGCACAGAACTTACGGTGATTTGATCGCAGACGGATCCTCCGGTCTGTACTACGGTTGACACCATATTTTTGGCGGCATCTCAATCCGAGAGTCTTTGGTTTTCCATGATCGACCTTAATAACTTCTTGTTCAGTTGATGATCCATAGTTCCAGTACGATAATTGAACCTTCCTTGCTGCATACTTGCAAGCAAGGTACCGCGTGAGAATATCTCCCATGGTAGAAACGGGTACTTCCAACTTTTTCATGGTACTTCAAATTGATCACGTCCGGCCTTCGACGCGGATGTGTAGGATCAATTTTTTTATATTATATTTATTTGACACAACTCAAAGCGTTAGCTTTACTAAGCCGTGGGTATTTATTTACAACATATATGTAAGCTATAAAAAATATTTTTCTCATTATCCAAATCTTGTGCGCACGACCTACTGTTGCGCGTGGAGATCCTTTTACGTCGCGGGGAAACATTTGCTACGTCGTCTGCGGTGGTTTCGTGATCTGTCTTCTCTGCCATTGTTGGACACATCCATGTCGTCACTATTGTTTTCTTGGACGGATGCTTCTGCCTGTTTCTTTTTTTTGCGTGCCACGATCGCCTCAACACAACACAAGGTTTTTCGTAGTGTGCCAGCTTTTTGCAGAGCTGGCACGTATTTTTCTGATTTGAGTAGGTGCACAGTGTTATCTGGTTATGGGTAATGCCATCATGTTTAGCTGTGATAGTCACACAGGAAGGAATAGGCTTTGCTAGCCTCATTCTCACTACATAAACTCCGTTGGAAATATCTGGGAAAAAGTTTCCTAGTATCATTCGTAACGGATATTATTTCGACATTTGGTGTGTAATGACATTTTCGGTAGTACACGGTGCAAGGTCGTGAAGCCGGACTTCGACAGAGTCATTGTTCATATATACGAGAATTTTGATTCTAACGTAATGTTCAATTGAGCGTTAATTTATTCGCTCGCTTGAGACTGCATTTATCAGATTATCACCATTATTCTTGTTTACGAGAAATGCGAGATTCCTTCCAAATGGAATCGAACGAATGGTAAGCCCATTTGATTTCGCTGTCGTAATCGAGAATACGAACCACTTTCGTTCGAATTTCGTATTTGTCGTTAACAAGAATAAGGGTATATAAATGCTATAGCATTCACTTAATTATCAGGGCGTTTTCGAGTTTGCGTAATCTAGGCCGTAGTTGGGTGATCGCAGTTGTATGTTCGCCTTTGTGTGTCATCGCGAAAGACTCGAGCGTTTGTATGTTAATGTGTTCGATCGCGTGGGCGTTTATATGTCGTGTGATACTTCATTTTCAGTGTTCGGTTCAGATGCTAGAAGAGAACGAGCTGGATTGGGTAAACTGCAAAACTGTGTTTAGGCTGCTATGACCGAGTGTAAGGACTTCCAGACGTGACTGATTCATGACCGCAATGCGTTTGTAGGCTTGCGCATGAGTCCGTGTTTTTAGGTTTATAAATGCTAAAACGTTCACTTAATCACCGGGGCGTTTGGATATTTGCGAGATCGCGAGCCTGGATGTGCAAAAATGATCGCGAAGGACTCCAGTGATTATATATTAACTGGTTTGGTCAGGTGAGCGTTTGTATGTCGTGTGTGCTAATGTGTATATAACTTCGCGTGTATAAATTCGATTGTATTATCATTTGCATATTTGCGTAGATTCTTGAATATTCACACGCACTGCGAGTCTGATGTTTAATTTTTAGTGTACGGTTCAGATGTTAGAACTGAAGCCATGGACCTTTGGTGCTAGGACCAAAGGTAGAGGCTTCCGGACGATACAGGTTCATGATTGCGTGGGAACGCGCGTTTGTATATGTACACTTGAGACCACGTTTATAAATTGTACGTTGTAAAACGTTCACTTGATCACAAGGGCGTTTTTATGTTTGCCAGATCGCGGGCGTAGTTTTGCATGGATGATTGCAATTTCATTTTCGAGTTTGTAACCAGAGCTGTATTACCGCGCAGGACTCGAGCGCTTGTATGTTAACGGGTTTGATCATGTGAGTGTGTGTGTCGCGTGTTTGTAACTACTTCATTTGTGTGTAACTGCTTACATATTTGCATTATTTAGTGTATAAAACTTAGTTTTTTTAAACCAAGATTGAAGGCATGAACTTAAACTGCTGGGACCAAAGGTAGAGACTTCCGATCGTGACCAATTCATGTTCGCGTAGGAACGGGCGTTGGTATAATTGCACTTGAGATGGCGTTTATAAATTTTGAAGAGCTAACTTATTGACTTAATCACCGAAACGGTTCTATGTATGCGAGATCACGGGTGTTGGTATGTGCAGATGATCGCGATTACATGATTGCTTGCGTGACCAGATTTGTATTATCGTGAAGGACACGAGCGTTTCTGTGTTAACGTGTTTCCGGGCGTTTATATGTTTGGTCGCATTTATAAATATACTATGTGACGATAGGTTAAAATACGGTGATTTATATCATCGATACGTAAATGTCCACTGGTTTTCGTTTTCTCTGACGAGGTTGAATGATCGTCTACTTGAGTTAGATTGTATTTGTTGGAAATAACGAAATTCATTATTTCACGTCAATCTGCATTTTTGCTGAATTGGTACAGTGAATAAAAGCGGTCTTCGAACGAATGAACTATCAAATATAATAAACACTAAGAAATCGTTGATATATTTATGATTTTCTTATTACGATCTAAATTAAGAATAAATTTTAGCTTAGGTGAACATACTTATGTTATTTATGAACATCTTGCTTGAACAATAATATTTATTTGAAAGTGAGTCACTTACAATTAAATGGCTAGCGTTCAAGAGGCGGTAACCAATATTTATCGTTTGGTACAGGATACGGAAAAACTTCCGCGTTATTATTAGTAGTTCATTGATTCAGAAGAAAATAACATGCACCACTTTTCAATTCACGAGCACGTAATTCGGGAACGTAAACCTGGTGGTACCGGGAGTAACCCATCCCTAGTAACAATTGAGGTTTTAAGGTAGTTTCATAGCCACTCATAAAACTTAGAATACACTGAGCATTGTTTTGAGTGGTTAACATTTCCCGTCTCGTCCGCAATTTTAGTGAGTGTTTCTGACGGGAAGCCCTTCCGAGAACCTAGCTCTACAGCTCCAGTAGAAGAAGATAAAAAGACGACGAAGTTGTAGGTCGGGTAGTTACAAGTATATCTTCTGAAGATACGAGTTTTGTAAGTGCTACAGATATAATATAAAATATGGTGCATTTTTGAAAATGTAACTATAAGTCAAATTTTTATTCAAGCCGAATAAATTAATAATATAAACATGCTGCGCTTTCGAGCACCATAAATTTTGGCGTTTCTACAACCACATAAGCATTAGATAGTTGCTAAGAAACCTCAAAATATTTATACAGATGAAATCTGGGTTGGAGAAGGGCGGAGAATTTGTTTATCTTTTCATAATTTAAAAAAATGTTTTTTCCTTCATCATTTGATATCCAAGGTAGTCTCACATCACTGTAATTTGCTCTTCAGGATCTAGTGGAGATGTACAGTTATGTACACACTTAGATACAAAACACTTTGGGTAAAAATTACCACGACGATCATATTTTCTAAAAAAAGCGCTCTCTCATAATGTATAGGGCATTCAACGTTTGTATCTTCGGAAGATATATTGGGTCGGAGTCCCAATGGTTATAGGTTCAAATCTTGCCTCTGCGGCGATTTTTTCCACATTATTACTTCCGTTCAACTCACCGTTTCGATCTGTTTTTTCCGATGGATGCCAACAAAAAATAAGGTATTCGCACTCACGTCAAAATCCAAATAAAAGAGAAAGGATTTCGAGTATGTACAAGCCAGGCTGATCTCCGCAAGCATGTTATGACCTCCATGAACCATCCTCTGCAATCAACCCATGAATAAATCTACCATCCAGCGATATCAACTTCCATGAATTGGACCATTTTTTTCCTTTGTGCGTTGCCGTAAGTGTTGAAGGAACATGGTTACCAACCTTAAAATAGTTCAACGAATTACAAGAATTTAAAAAAAAGTCTTAAAATTGGTGGGTTGCTGCAATCATACTCGCATCCATCACCCCGACCGGAGTCCATGTTTCGACGTGGTCGACCTTTTCCATCATAAAAACACCATTTCATTGAAGCCACTAGGTTTTTTTTTGGTTTCATTCTTCTCATTTGACGACGATAGCAATAATAATGGGAGAAGCTCCTTGAAGAAACTGGCCAGGTCCAAGCAACGTACGCAGCGTTCGGGTGGGAACCAGCTAACCTCAACACACACCGAGTTCGCTGAGTCTCCCCGACCGAAGGGGTAGCGAATAGGAAGGCGGAACGGGTGGAATCGAAAGGCACGCAAGCAGGTAGAGCAAGTGGTCGGTCTGCTTCTCCAAAAATTAATATATTATATTCGATAAAATTTAAATGTTTCTATGTTGAGGAGAGACTCCTCGCAGTTGATTTTTTTTTCTGTTCAACGCCCTGCCTCGAATCACCCTGCCCGAAACCACCTCGCATTGTAGATAGACGTTTTGTTGATTTTTGTTTTTCTTCTCCACTCAGCGCGGGTTTTCGATTCTCAATTATATTTCTATCGGAACGGCTTTGGCCCTCTTGTCCACCCGCATAAGCCGCATCGAACCTGTTTGGCGGGCACTGGTTTGTGGTAGTTCTTTTATTCTGTTTTCGTCCCTCTTTACTAGCATATCAGGATCCCACCACAGACATGGCTGATCAACGCATCAGGTTATACAAAATCAAACCGTCGATCCGTCCGTTAAGCTTTTCGGTGGTATGACCTACTGCGCGATCGATCGATTCATAGGTTCAAACAGCTCCAAGCGCACTGTCCCTTGGCCCAGGGCGCTCATCACAGCGCGGGAGGAAACATGGCAGCTCTAATGTGCGCTTCTTGTGATAAATTGTGATTACGGCGCGGGACTTCAGCTTCATCGGAGCTACGACAGTGTGCCGGCGTAGGTACTTGGTGTGGGAGATACGATCATTTCGTACTCACCACACTCCACACCCGGTATAAGGGGAAAGCTCTTTTCTGAGGCTTCTGCTAAGCTGCCAAGAAGCGATTATCAAAGCGGAGACCTCGCAGAGAAAGAGAGTGATTCTGTACAACTTCAACCACAAAAGAAGCGCAGTACTTTCGTGAAAAGAGCCAAACGGTACGGCATGTACCTGTTTGGACCCCGCAGATTCCTCCGGACTCCGGTGCGATCCTCACTCTTTTCACTCGCTGGCACGGCACTGTTGTTTATTGTTGTTTCGTTTTGTTTCGCGTGTTGTTTTATGCTCTCTTCGGCTACTTCTCACCGCGCCGTCACTGCCGCTGCGGGGCCGATGTTTTAAAAGTTTTTTTTCCACCTCTCTTACTCTGATCTGACTCCTACCAACTTCGATTAGCATATTTATTGCGTTTTAATAAAAATTTATGTTTCGGATAATCATTGGAGATTCGTTTTTGTTCGCTCGTTCTGGTCATCTCGCTCGTTCCTTTATTAATTACATGGACATCTAATTTATGTACGCTCCTAGGGTCAATCGCCTTCGACCGATCGTGCACTTGCGGGTGGAGGTCTGTTCCGTGGCCATCAGCTACCCTCTGTTCGGCTTGATTAATCTATTGTTTCCGTTAGACCCCGATGCAGGTGAATGTTTGTCATTGGGCGCGCACTTATCAGACCCGACCGTCACACACTGTCCGATGTCCGGGGAGGATTGTGTTGTTGTTTTTTTTTTACGATTAGGTGACCGAACCGCATTGGCGCATAAAAACGGAAGATAGCTATCGGCCGACCGGTTGTGGGAGAAGTTATTTATGTATATAATTTTATGGATCTGTCCCGGCACGGCAGCATCACCGAGCAGCCGCGCCGGGTGATGTGCGGCAGCGGTGACGGCGGCCAACGCAGGTGAAAGCACCGTAGCAAGAGTTCAAGTCTCGTCGTGCGTTCCCGACGACGACAGCCAGCGGTCCCCATCAGGTATGATCTATCGATGTTTATGATTTGGAGACTTAAGTGAGTCATCCGACAGGTTGAGGGGTTATGCAATAAAACATGAAGTTTTATGTCGCACCGGGAATTTTTATATGCCAATAATGAAATACTGTAGTCGGGCTTTGGCTCGGACGAAGGAAACATAAGGAGGTGGTGTGCTGTCCGCACCGACCGAAGTGGAGCGGACATTCTTCAGGATGGGGACCCATTTGGCTAATCTCATCGACGAGTAATTATCTCTGGCACGGATTAATCTTTTCTCAGGTTAATCGCTCAGGGTCACAAACTACGTGAAACTTAGTCATTTGAGCAAAACTCTCTCCATAATCTTAAAAATTTCTCAGGTGTGCAACGTTTTCTTCAGTGATGCAATCTTTGCCAAGCATCTGCTGCTTCAAGTTCAATTCAACTTATGAGAAAATTGGTCCCAAGTTGGTGCTAGTTACTGACGAGATAAATTCTAAACACACCCAGCTTAATTTTAAGTTAGGTCTTGTGCCCTTAATGCACAAATTGGTTTAATCCAATTGTTCCCTTTCGAAATTAATATTGCATACCGCAAGGCGATTGGTTCCTTATCCAAAAGACAAACGTTCGTTTTCACTTTCTCGTCAGCAAACCAGAGCTTCTGGTTTTGTCTCCCGGGACATCACTCGAGACTTGCCAATTTATGCAAGTGTCATGTATGTCGTGTGACTGTATGGATATAGTGTCTAAGTAGCACTAATTTAGGTGCTAGCTTTGATAAACCTTCTAGCTTGGCTCCAAGTTTGTGCTGGTTACTGACGAGATGAATTTCCAACACAAAAATCCAACCTATTTTCAAAAAAATTGAGGTATTTTACATTTTCTCTAAAATTGATCAAAAAGTTAAAATTGGAAAATTAGCCAATAGCTGCTATATTACCTTCTTTTGAGCTCCTATCGAATCGGCTTGCGGATACAAAATGTGGAAGAAGTTGGTGTAGATTATATATTCCCTCCCCAAGGTTGATGGGTTTGACGGTATTGCAAACATTATCAAGAATTTTTCGTACATCTGTTTTGAAAAATATATCGGTCAGACGACTGCTTTAAGATGGTTAATGCATTACACCTCGATAGTGGTGCATCGACGAAACCGAGAGGGATTATGGGCCTTCTTTATGTTTTGTGGTTTTTCATACTCTGCACCGGCCCAAACTAACGGTCAGCGAACAGCCTGTGCACACTGGCGGCTCGAAGTAGATTGACTTTTTCTGTGGGCTGTGTTTGCAAACATTATTCGACGGCTTAATGGCAGCGTTTGTGGAGTCGGCTCGCAGTGTGTCGATTTATTATTCGACTTCGACATCGTGCACAGGCTAATAAATTTAAAAAATTAAAAATAGAAGCCTATTAGTGGCAGAGCTGCAAATTTTCAACAGTTTGTTTTGAACTTGAAGGAGAAAAAATCCTCAAATCATGTCCTACTCTGTTCAATTCGCGGTTGTTCGTTTCCATTATTCATTCAAACAGCCGACCTGCTCAATCATTTTCCATTCATTTTCAATTTCATTGACCCTGTGAATATCTCTTTACTGGGTATTGACTAGGTTTTTCAAGCAAAACTACTCTGAACATAGTTCTTACTGTCCATGTAAGCTTGAAAACGCAAAACATGACGACATATAACCTAAACTGGCCTCTACAGAGCAGATGACAGCTTTGGTTGGTGAATGAAAAAGCATCAATTTGAAATAAAGACGTCCCTCGGCATGATACTGTACCTTGATGTGGTCCGGGGGCTTTTCCACCAAAGCAGTATTACAGTGATTATATCACATAAACTTGGGATACGATTATTTTCTTTTTAGTTAAGCTACATTGTGATCAATTTTAGTACTTAACTTGGCGACCTTTATTATCCACTGCCATGGTCAAATAATATACAATGTGGGTTTAGGGCCCAATTCTCTCTGCAGGCACCTCACCACCAAACGTACAAACGTGGCCTACGCAATAACACAAACCTGGTCACAAATACGAACGCCCGCGATCTCGCCAATATTCAAACACCCCGATTGATTAGGTGAACGTTGGAACCTAAGAACCTAAGCTCGCGCAATCATGAATCGGTCACGTCCGGAAGTCTCCGCCCTTGCTCATAGCAGCCCAAATTCATGCCTTTAGTTGGACCAATAGAAATAAAAACTAGACAAGACGTCCACGTGCGATCGTTGAAGAATACGCGAACATGCGAATGGCCACACGCTTATAAAAATAATGTGTCCACGCGAAGTTACATACTAGTACACGCGACAAAACGTCCACATACAAACGCTCGAGTCCTTCGCGATCATCTACGCACGACTACACCCACGATCTCGTAAAAAGTATAACACCCTGGTGACTAAGTGAATGGTTTAGCACTTATAAATTAACAATCCCGGTCTCGAGAGTGAACCTCCAAATGCCCGTGTTCGCGCGAAACTACATAAAAATCGAATGCAAAGTCACATACACGCGACAAACAAATATCAAAATGCTTGAGCCCTTCGCGACCATCCACGCAACCTATATCGCGCTCTTCCAGATATTATAACATCACGGTGATAATATGAACGTCTCGGCACTTGTAATCACTCAAACGCAGTCTCCAGCGTGAACCTACAGTCCCCCGCACTCGCGCATTCATGAATCGTTCGCGTCCGGAAGTCTCTATCCTCGATTCCAGAAGTCTAGGTCCATGCCTTAATTAAATCAATTAGCTCTACAGTTCCAGTAGGACAACTCTCGAAAAAAATCGGCATATTATTAATACTCAATAACAATACTAACTCTTCTCTTTATTTTTTTTTATTTATTTTCGGTCTCATGCGTTATTTTCTTATGATGACCTTTTCGAGCTCATACATCCAAGAAGAGCAACATTGCTGCCAACAATGATTCTTCTCTGCCATCGGACGTCGCCAGGTTTTAGAACAATGGAGATGTATTCTCATACTCGATGGAATCAGATAAGTAGGAACGATCAACAAACTGCAAGTAGTATATTGCACATTTCTTGTTTTGAAGTACAATATAAAATATTATTCGTATTAAAATATTATTTACAGGCTCCACACATCTCAACACACACAAATACACAAATGCTTGACAGGTGACTGGGCCAAGTGCATTCACTCGTAGGATCTATCATTTCGATGATCGCCTCGATTCTACGAAACCAGTGCACAAGTAAGCTGACATAAGCTAGTCTCATCTGGCATGTAACCTGGAAACCCCAGACACGACAGGACGAGACGGACAGACTGGACTCGACGGGGCCTAGTTCAGATTTTTTGAGCATTCTTCAATGCACGGTTATTGACCTAAAAAAAGAAACATTCGGCATGTTATTTTTCCTTTTATTACTGTATCTTGAGTTGGGTTCTTACTGATATTCACTAGCACAGTCAATTCCATATTCTCCCATATACATTCACATCCAAAACGTACAAACGCCCCTAACTTTCGCGATAACACAAACCTGGTCAAAAACGCGAACTTACATTACAATTTCAATCATCCACACACACCTACGCTCGCAATTTCGCCAACACCCCTTTACTAAAGTGAACTTTTCAACACCTATAACTTTACAACCGCGGTCTCAAGCATTAACCCACCACTCGCGCGATCATAGACCGGCTACGTTCGGAATTCTCTACTCTCGATCAGCCTAGACTCATGCCTTCAGTTGAACCGATCAGGAATGATGCTCATATTCACTAGACAACACGTTTCTCTACCATACACTGAAAATTAATTATTAGATTCACGGTCCGCGCGCGATCGTTCGAGAATACACGTGAATGTGCGAATGGCAACACGGATCTAAAATCGGATTTATGCACGCAAAGTTGCAGACACGCTGGCATTCATATGCTCGAGCCTTTAGCGATCACACTATTGCACAATTAGTAAACGCCCACGCTCACCCAGACAGATACGCACTCCTGGACTCGAACGCTAAAAACCACACCTTCCACGCATACACCACCCAGGACTGAACATTAGATTCATACATACAAAGCAACAAGTAATAATTACAGGTATTCGTCTGGCAACCGGGGGAAGTACATCTCAAACGCAGAACTTATCATTTCAATGATGGCCTTGGATCTGCGTTGCCTGTGTTCAAGGCACCATAGCTTTGTCCGTCAGGTCAAGGATGTATGAAACCCGCTTGCCACCACCCTCGGCCCTAGCTGCCCATAAAGGGATAAAAAAAAAAAAAAAAAAATTGAAATAAAGACGTACGATTCAGTTATGAAAATCCCGCCAACTTGAAACTGAATGATTGAGGGAGGCTTTAAATTTGAATCATGGTTGGGTTTGATTGAACTGAAAGTTGGCATTTGAAAATGAAAATTTGCACCACTGATTAGTGGTTGTGTTGTAAGAATTGTAGGTTTTAGTACTAATGTACAATTGTTATTTGCTAGTCGTATGTCTATCTGCGCATGTGTTCGTCTAAGTATTTGTGACAGCTAATTCATGGATGCAAAATTGACGTATATCATAGAATAGTGGGTAATCCTTCCTAGGATCCGTTGATTTCTTTGTCTCGCTGTTCATAAAAAAATTCTAAGAAAATGCAATTGTCGTTAATAATTTTTTTTTAACAAAATGCATGTCGTTAATGGTAAACAAGTATTATTTGCTAGTATTTAGGTGACTTCAAGTAGTTTGATTGCATGTTACGTTTATTCTTTTCTTCTACGGATTAATGTGTTGTTGTATTTCTACTAATTTGCTATTCCACTACTCATGTGTACCCAAAATAACATCGATCAATTTATATGTTTCTACTTCATTTTTTTTACTTTTTTCTCCATTAGACATGTTATTTTTTCTTTTTATTACTATATCTTAAATTAGTTTCATACTAACACTCACCAATAAAATAAATTGCATGTTCTCTCATATACACTCACAATCTCTCACATTGCAAACGTACAAATGCTCGTGGCTTTCGCGATAACTCAAACCTAGTCACAAACGCAGATATGCAATAGCAATAATCCACACATATTTATGCCCGCGATTTCGCCAACATTAAAACACCCCGGTAATCAAGTGAATGTTTTAGCACTTATAAATCTACAAACGCTGTCTAAAGCATTAACCCACTACTCGCGCGATCATGAATCAGTCTCGTCCCGAAGTCTCTACCCTCGATCCTGGCAGCCTAGGCTCATGCCTTCAGTTGGACCAAAAAAGACGCTCATATGCACTAGACAACACGTTCCATGGCGCCATGACTGAAAACTGTAGAGAAATGAGAGAATTCACTCTCTTCTAGCATCTGAACCATACACTAAAACTTAAGTATCAGATTCGCGGTACGCAATTACGCCAATATGCGAATGCCACACCGTTCTAAAAAAAAATATATATATACACCCGAAGTTACATGCACGTTAGCACACGCGACAAAAACGTTAACATACAAACGCTCAAGTCCTTCGCGATCATCCACGCACACCCACGCCCACGATCTCGCAAACAGAATAACAACCCGGTGACTAAGTGAACGTTTTAGCACTTATAAATTCACAAACGCGGTTTCAAGAGTGAACCTCTAAACGCCCGTGTTCGCACGATCATAAATCGGTTACGTCTGGAAGTTCCTACCCTCGACCCTAGTAGCATAGGTCCAATGCCTTCAGGTGGACCAAACAAAAAACTGATACTCATATCCACAACACGTTCCATGGCGACATGACCGGGAACTTGGTGATATGGGGTAACTCACTCCCTGTCAGAATGGGAACAATACCCCGAAAAATAAATATCAGAATGACGGTCCGCGTGACCATCCAAGAACGGACGCGAATATGTGCATGGTCACATGAATTTATACACGCGAAGTCAAATGCACGCGAGCACACGCGACAAACATGTTAACATACGAACGCTTAATCCCTTCGCGATCGCACAAACTTGATAACACCCTGGCAATAAGGTGAACGTTTTAGTACGTACGAAGTTTTGAACACGGTTTCAAACGCGAACATACAAACGTCCGTGTTCGCGCGAGCATGATTCGGATACGTCCGGAAATCATTGCCCTCCGTCCTAGCATCTTAGGTCCATACATTCAGTTAAACCAGTCCAAATATTAGGCTCAAATCCACTAGACAACACCTTCCATGGCGACATGACCGAAATCTCACTTTCTTCTAGCATCTTAACCGTTCACCGAGAATTAGGTATCCGATTCACGGTCCACGCGGGACCTTCAAAAATACACGCGAAAATGCGAAAGCACACGGTTATGAAATAGAATTTATACACGCGAAGTTACGTGCACGTTAGCACACGCGACATACAAAACACACACGCGGATCGGACACGTTAACGTATAAACGCTCGGATCTTTTGCGATGATACATGCGTTCGCGAAGTCTCTCTGTTGGATCCTGTATCTACAAACGCAGTCTGCTACCAGCACGGAAACAATACAATCAGAACATTGCTAGCAATACAGTCTGCCCAGCATACCGGTATTGTTGCACAGCCTTGAAGTAAAAGTCGAAACATGGATCCGCATAACGTGGAAAATCTGTATAAATTTTTCTGGCAGATGTTTTAACAATCGGTATTTTACTTTAGAACACTTGGACCCAATCCGAAATTTTTTTCTGGCTACACGGAAAAAAACTCCGTTAATAAATTCATGAAAGAAGATCACGATTTCGTGAACTGAACGATTTACGAACTAAGTTGTTGACATTGTGAATAATAAACCACGTAGTCATGAAACTATTTGTGTTTTCAAAAAAACTAGTTCGCCCCGAATACATACATGGCGTTACATTCGAATGTTTGGTTGGGTTACTATTGTTATTTCCTATTTGTTATGATTCTTGTTCATAATTTAGGAATACACAGCCGACAGCCAAACGATGTACATGATTTTTGTGATTTCTCATCATGTTACCATTCCATTTTATTCATGAGTTTACTATCGGATTTTTTTTGTAAGACTAGCGTGATTTACGTTCATGGTTTCAGAATCTTAGTCACGATTTTCATAATTTCTGTTCACGTTATCGTGATATTTTAGTCACGAGTAAAGTGACTCATGTTCATGATTTCAGGATCTTAGTCACGATTTTTGATATTTTAATCACGAGTAATGTGATATATGTTCATGTTTTCAGAAACTTTGTGATAATTTTCGTAATTTCTATACACGTTGTCGTGATATTTTAGTCACGGATAGAGATTTATGTTGGTCATAGTCACGATTTTCGAAATTTCTGTTCACGATATCGTGATATTTTATTCTAGAGCTTACTTTCGAATTTGACACGTAGAGTAATGAGACTCATGTTCTTGTTATCAGCAGTTTTATTATGGTATTCGTAATTTTTTGTTACCATCAGTTATTTTTACTCGGAGTAACGTGACAATATGGTCTAGATCATAAAAGTGTGACTTATTCGCGGTATATTGTTCTGTGAATTATATCACGAACACGAGTTGTGGTTCTCAACGGAGTTTTCGTTTTCTGTCCAAACATCACACTGAACCTTATCAAATTAGTAGCGATGTTCGAGGTCCTAATAGTTTTCTTATATCTACTGCTCGTACCTATTACTGGTCGCCCGGAACTGGACATTTCTTGAATAATATTTAAAATTTTGTAAAACAGCTCACGTGAAAATTTTATTACCATGTTGCTTGAAATTGACAATAATTAGGGATACTTCTATACATCACAAGCACGTAAAATTGAAAGAAAATAATGTACTAGGAATCATGAGCAAGTTCACGAATCCATTACTAATATTTTATGATTTTGTGATTTATGTCACGAGGACGAATGATAAATCGTGACTATTATACTAGGATTCCTGAACCAGTTCACGAATTAATGAATAATATTTTATAATGTTTATTTATTTCAAGGGCACGCGTGGTCGGTCGTGACTATTATTCTAGGAATCATGAACCAGTTCACGAACACATGATTTCTTGATTTTGCGAACTATTTCACGATCACGACAGGTCAGTCGCGACTACTGTACTAAGAATCAGGAACCAATACATGAATATTTTATGATTTCGTGAACACGAGCGTATATTGGATCGAGACTAATATATTAGGAAAATATTCAGTATGTTTTGATTTTGTGAACTAATGTTCCCAAATCTATGCATAGCATCATGAATCAACCTTTGGTTTTATGAATAATGTTCATAACGTTGTGAACTAGTTCACGTACAGAAAATCAATTTGGTAATAACATGGCGGAAACCGTGACTGAAGTTCACAAATCAAAAACAAATATTTAAATAAGGCGTTATGTGAGCGTTACTGAAGGAAAATTGAACATAATTATAAAACACATAATTTTTGTTCCTAGCCATGTTTCTGCAACGTAAAAATGTGATTGTTTTAGAATTCATGGCACTTTATTCACGATCTTCGGAACATTTTGTTCCGTGTATGTGCTTGACAAATAATATGAAGTCAACACTGATAGCAGAAGGACTACTTTCGAAGCACATATCACCCCACCCCACAGAGTGCTATTTTAATCTGATTAGGGTCACACCGTTTATACCGTCGAAATTTCAATCAGACTTGGACACATGCAGTCCAGCATGAAATTAACACCGTTTGCTACCGGCCACTAGTTTTGTTGTTTCTGTGCCGCTGCCGCCGCCACTGCTGATGATGGCCGAATCTGCACAAACCCCATGCCGGCAACCGCTTTCAATTTTTAGTAAATTCAGACACACACACTATCTCTCTCGCTCTTTTTCCGTCCATCTCCTGCGTGGTACGAAACAGAGTTCCAGCAGCGTCTCCAGCCAAGATCTTGACCCAATTCATTAGTGTTTAGCTAACACAATAACACCATGCGATGCAATGAGTTGTTTGCTGTTTCACAGCCGATCGACCGATCGATTTGCCACTCGATATAACCTGCTGCTTCTGCTGCTACCGAGTCCAGTTCGGCTGCCAAGAGCAGTCAGGTTTTGATTAGTTGAACTTGTCAAAATTGTAATACCACCTTTCAATCACTTGATCGATAACCTCCACCTCTTTAAGGTCTGTTTGGTTTCATCAACTACATTTTCTGCTTTTTCCTCTCTTTCCTTTCTTCCAGGTAAGCCACAGCTGCAGCGCCCACTAGCTACGATTATTCAATCGACGATTATTCTTCCATAACATCCAATAAATTCGATGCTCTCGAGATACGAGGTAAATTATTTTATCGCACCAAAACCCAATCTCGCCATGGTGCTTCCTTCATTTTCCCCGAATACGCTAACCTTAAGAGGAGAAAAAAAACCTTTCGCATGCATTAATTGGAAAATTTTGATCCGCAGGCCACGTGTGGCTTGATTCACAACCACCGACCAGCAACACTTTATAATTGGTAGTAAAGTACGCAACGGAACTTGCCAAAAGTGTGATGTATCCGAAATATCATCGATACGACGTGTGCGTCGCCGTCGTGTGCCACGATGATTTGCCGGGAATGTATTACAAAGATGCAGCCTTATCGCGAATATGTCGACGAGTTACACCAGCGCTTGCAATTTGTCGAGATGATGTCAGGTGCGGATGGCAGATTTCAAACCGACACAATGAAAATTTTCATTGAAAATATGCTCATAAGAGCATCCCGCAAAACAAAAAAGAAGCAATCGATTTTGGCAACACTGTCGAACCATATCTTTTTGGATATAATGGCCTAGATGACGTTAAACGTTTCTGAAGTTCGTTACCGGCGGTGGTCCTTCGCGGTTTGGCTGCAAAACACATGTAAGGAAGTAGGCAATAATAATTGACCATAGTGGCCCAGTGTGATGGCATTCGCAGGCATACCTTGAAGGTGTTGAATACCTACCGCTGCTACTTCGCTGCCCTATTCGACGAGGAAGCTTCTTTTAGCTGTTCGGTCCGCGTCGGAGTCAGTTGCGAAATAATCGTTCAAATTGTTGCTTGCTGCACCCGCATTTGTCTCCCGCACAGACTGTTTTGTAAACACGCCGGTTCGAGCCGCTTGATTTTCTGTAATTACCGACGGACGGATTGTGGATGTTGCGATGATCGTTTAGTATCGGACTCCCACCTGCAAACCTGCGTAATCTCATTGCAGTCAATTAGAAGTGTTTCCGCCTTTCCGGGGGCCCCGTCTTTATAACGGTGGAAAATTTATTAATTTTAATTCCCCGTGAAATTTTTAATACTTCCCCTTCATTTGAAGCATACGTATTTTAATGGGTCTGCTTCTGGGGCGTCCTACTATCGGTGTACAAACCCTCACCGCCGATCGCGGTTAGTTTCGGTTAATTATTTGGAGCGAAAAAAGACCCAAACTTAAAACACAGGACACCGTTGCTGCTGCTGCCGCCGCCCGCCACCGAAGCCGCATTTTGTTTGCTCCTAAAAAGAACCGTCCGGACGGAAAACAAAAACAAAAAAAAATCGCGCTCGCGCTAATAGAGGAAATCATTAGGTTCGGGAAGAGATAAATAATTCAAAGCGGGCTGACCGCGCTCGTTGTAGTATGTAGGTACCTGTGCGCTGACGATGAGTAGTGTTGGCGGCGGAGGCGGAGGTCTAGGGTTTCTCCGCACTACCTGCTGTTGGATCGATTGGTGGCAACGGGCCGTACAGCTCAGCTGCAGGCAGCGTGGGTACGGCAGGAATTGAGAAGAATTCAGGCACATCGTGCGTCAAGGCCAGCAAAGTGGGATCTTCTTCGATGGGGTCGCCGCTACCTGCACGTGGAGCCGAGCAGGAATTTTCGGATTCTTCTTCAGCCACTGTGGATTTTGCTGGGGTGAACGAAAAGGGTTGAATTTTTGGACGGTTTGCGGCTGACATTTGGGATTTATAACGAAACAGTACTGGTTCAGATAACGAATAACTTTAAATTCGTTTTGGATGAATTATATTCAGAAACCTATCCGTTACCCACAGATGCAGTCAACAATGATCTTGAAAATTCAGAATTCCGTGGTTATATTCTATTTTTGGTTTTGAACTCTTGTAATTCAGTCACCACGATAAATGTTCGATATATTTTTACTTATCGTTCAAAAATACTTCTAAGAGCATATTCCAGTAGATAAAACTATTGATTTTTAATATTACATCATTGAAAATTTGAATAATGTAAAGCATAGTCAAAATGACATGCATTTTTACACAGAAGATTGTGCTTCCCTGGTCTAGGACGACAGATTAGGGCACCCGGCACGTTACGCTTCTATCAGTGACATCATCCACGACCAGCATTGCTCGAGCAAGCTCATTGTCCCACCGAACGCCGGGTCGGAAACAACAGCAGCAACAGGCAGATATTTAAACACTGCACGCTGTATTTGAACACTGCAACCGTCTGCATGCATTTATAACGACTCTCCGTTTAGGCGAAGACTGCACATCAAGAAAATTTGCAACTCGGTTATACAATCGGGATACAGTAACAACAACGCCACTTGTGGGTAAAGGTAGTACTGCCCATAGTGATGCACACACACATATATATACACTTTTACATTAATCTTCCTACCTTCCTCCAATAGAGGCGCTGTAACCTATGTGGCTTCTCGTTTGCATGAGGGAAGAAAAGAGATATCAGTCTTAATATGTACTCTTCGGTTTAGGTCTGCTAGTTGGAACGAACTGTTCTCAAATGTGTCACGCTCAGCCGAGTATTTTCAGCTTTGGTAATCACGATGAAACATACACCTGTATCTGGTTTCACTCCCGTTTATTGCGTGTTATTTATTTATTCGATTCGCTTAAGAGAAGTAAAATGAAATCAAGGCTGTTTGGTTTATACATATCGAAAATTATGAGTTAGCTCGATTCACAAGTTGTTGTTTAAAACGGTGTGCATTATTTATGTTCAACGCATTCAGTCAGGTAATATAGGATTTTACCGATGACTTCTGTGGGACTTAAAGTAATCGCTGAAATACGGCGGATGCACCAATCTTATACACGGTTGCACACTGTATGGATAATTTATTCTTTGTAGCTCATATATGTCTAACGAAAAAACAGCACATGATATTAAAATATTGACAAACGATCTAAAATTGTTTAAAGCGTTTAAAAAATGTTTTATCCATTGCATATAGTCTAATTATGTTTGGTTGGGTTAGCATCACAATTGAAGTTAATTTTGATGGTGTATTTTAAGTTGGGATAAACTTTTTGTACGCACACATTCTCATTCCATCTAGGTATATATGCAAACACATAAAATCAGTCTGCGTTTCATTGACGTTAAATAACTCAATTGATTTTTGGAGAATCCAAACGAGTGCGACAAGAGAGTAAACGCACAATATTTCGATTATTATTGTACATCCAAATCAAATAATATTATATTTTTTTCTTTTTCTAAGTTAACAGCTCGTACAATCCTATTAAGCTGTCGCTTTTAATTTTTTAGGGAAAATAAACAAAAAATTCTTCAAAGTCAAAGTTTATTGTTTTTATACTGTATGCCATTCGATGAAAAAATAACAAAACCAATTCTTGTTTTTCTAATTAGGCCATTACAAATCTTTTTAAAAAATTATGTCACCCCCCTTCCCCCCCCCCTTCAAAATTGCTGGAAAAAATCAGGGAGCAAATTTTTTTTTACTAACCTCAATTAAACCTTCCATTTAAGACTAAGCTTGTAAAAATCGAATTAGCCGTTTTCCAAGGAACCGAAGAGACTTTAATTCTGAAATATTCCAAGAACTAGGAACTTGTAAAATTGTCGAGAAGGACGCTGGAATCAAAAGGACTTTGTCTGACCATCAGCGATCAAGAAGGCTCTAGCAAAGCTAAATGTAGATCTTACAAACAAAGGTACCATCAGTACTTACCGCAGGGAGAGCCGGGAATCCATTATCCATGTTAATGTTTGTAGCCTTGGAGTGACAGGAAAGATGAGAAGTGTGCGAGGATATACCCACAGCGACCATCAAGCGATCTGGTACAGCATTGGTAACCGGACACAGTTTGAATAACGAGTGAAAGTGGAAAACAGCGATCTTTCACAAGGACGAGGAAGAATGTAAATTTGGGGGCATCCTCTTCAACCTAAATGCGAACTCAATGGTAGTACTAACAAGGGCGTGTAATGCGATCATACCGAGAAATGGAAGGCCGAGAAACGGTCGTCGGCTCTAATACGACGATTACGATGTAGGACAGTTGAAACCTGAAAGAGGCAGAGTCAAAGATTGCTTGGATTAACTACATATGTTGTCACTTACGATGAGTGCAAGTGCACAGTGTGATTCCGTAGATGGCCGGTATGGAATGCACTGTATAATTAGAGCTCTTAGGTAACCCACCAGGTGTTGACTAGCAGCCGAAAGACAGCAACAGGTGAAAATCGCGGTCGGAGAACATATCATCGACTCGAACTTTTAAAGTCACGACGATTATGCTAAGGGGAAGACTACCACAGCTTTGGTTGAGGCGCCAGTGTACCGGGCACCACGAACCATCTGGAATCGCCGGACTGAAGTCCGTGAGCAGACTAGTTACACCGTCAGAAACTAGATCGAGTGATGTGCCAGCGGTTGGTCGTCGAGTTTTCAGCGAACCGGAATCAGCGAAGCAGAAGCTACGCTTCATCCGGTATCGCCGAACCAACATCCGGTATCGCCGAACCAAGTACATTGGTTGGCCATTTGAGTAGGATTTATGGACTATCCGAGTAGATTGCGACAAAACTGGGAGCTAAATGACTCACGCAACGGGCATTGGTATCGGAAGAAATTCCGCCGCAGAGGAATAAATGACTCACTGAGATGACTCGCGTACACAGGAACTAAATGGCTCACAGAAACAGGAGCCAAATGGCTCACGGAAGTTCCCAACTGCGATTAACCGAATAGGTGTTCGGAGCTAAACGGCTCGAATGTATGCTCTATTGTATCATTTTGTCATAATTTGTCCTGGACAATATTTAATCATTTTTATACAAAGACATACCTTAAGTACCACCATTAAAACTGAAATAGATTGTTAAAATCATGAAAATGGAACAAGCGAAATCGAAATTTCAACAAAAGAACATTCTATTCGAAATATCTCGTGATCTCTATCTTGTACAGAGTATCTATCTTCGGAAAACCTGTTCGGAAGATCAAGAGCTGTGAAAGACCAAATAGTTTTCAACTCTACCACTAGGTAGTGCCAGTGATCATGCTATTTTTTGAGTTCACTGTATCTCAAGACCGAATCAGTCTCCCCACGCTTTGATGCAGTCTCGTGAGGCAGAAGGAAGGAAGAAAAGTAAGGACTGTTTTAAGTGGTTATGCACGAAAGTGAGTCACAGCCATTGTCAATGCACTTTTGAAACTTTTCAACTTTACTATAATAAACACACTTATAGACATTTTCTCATCGACGAACTGAATCTAGTGATATATGACACTCGACACTCCGGGTCTAGCTTGACAAGTCGAGTTTCAGAGTGATTGCATTCCTTATATGAAAAAGGCAAATATGAACTGATGATTTCTATACGTTTCATAATTCCATACGACTGCACGACCAGTTGGGGGAAAATGTAAGTATTTTGAAGATGTACACGGAATAGAGCCAAATGACTATCATGTACCAAACAAACAAATCTACAAGTTTTCAAACATAAGCAATAAACCAAACCTGCCGTTTCCACTAGAGCTCGAAAAATTATAGTATGCACAGAATGTACGTTCGCCAGTTCGCCAGTCCATATGTAAAATGCTACAATCCTGTTTCTGTACGTTGTTATCAAGCAGGGTCATCTTTGACCAATTTTTATACTTTTTGTGTAAAGTCTGTCCATGTGCCACTACAACGATACGAAAACTATCCAAGCAACCAAAAGTTCGGATAATACCTAAAAGCACTCCTTAATGTTCATATTAAGTTCTTAGTGATCATTCAAGCTTTTATTGGGAATTTAGAAACAGATTAAACCGCTATTAGAAATTGTACTGTTCGGAAAATTATTTATATCGAAAAACTTAACCATCCCTTTCTTATATGAACTTTTGATTGATTCAATAAAGTTTGCTTGAATTGCTTTAGTAAAACAACCCCGCTATCCGAAATCACCCTGCGGAAACGTCCACGAGAACGATCGCAGGAAAATGTAAATGTAAAATTAACTTTTTTTTATTTTAATAAAAATAAATATTTATTTTTTGTTTGCCCCTTCATAAAAAAATTGTACTTGAACATAATTTTTAAAAAAGATTTGTAATGGCCTAGTTCATTTCAACAGAAAACATCATCACATCACATGATTTGGCATTCCTAGTATGTATAACAAATATAAAGATGTGACACAAGGTTCTAAAATATATAATATATCACCAACGGGGCCGTTTATAAACAATGTCGCGTATTAACAGGTAGGAAAAAGCGTGACGTAACATGAATTACCGAGATAGAAACTAAAAAATGAATTTAAGACGTACTAGTAGAGCGGGGATAATTTGCAATATGCTTGGAGGGGAAGTGTATTTTAGACTATGTTTTTTTTCTTTTCTGCTAAACATGGTTTGTGAATGATCCTCAAACAAACAATATTCCATAACGAATATCACGTAACATCGATGACAGAACAGTGGGATTAAAGTCAAATTCCCTCTGGGTCGTACAAAATTGAAAAGCAACATCAATTTGGGCACAGAGAATAGAGGTTCATCTCAAGCGTAAAATTTAAATAAAAAAATTATGGCACATTCAATAGTAAATCTGATGTTACCAACAGAGGTGGTTTTTTCGTTATTTCGTTTAGTACGTGAGTTTTACTGAATTGACAGTGAACCACACATATGGTGGTCGTAATGTTTTAACGGATATTAGTTCGAAGGACAAAACAAATGTTTTAAACTTGTTTATTCTCTGTGATTTTGTTGTAACATATTAAAATTTTAAATTTAATAAGCAGGTAGTATAGCCGTCCGATCAGAAACACATAACTGGAAGATATCAAAACTATGTCTCGCGTTGTTGCTTGTTATAATTTTCTGTTATATTAACTACTAATATTGCGTTCTGTTATAATATTGTTATTTCATTCTGATCGGGCTATGCCGTACCATGAGAATTTAAGTTTCCTCGGTGCTTTTACAGGGAATCTTATCTGCCTATTGTTTTGAGGAGCAGTAAAAGATGTTCCCGCATTAGGATTGTCAGAGTTACACGCTTCTTGAACCAAGAGAGCAGAATGATTTGTCGTGATCAGAGTGTTTAGAGCGTATTTTAAGGAATAAGCTTCGGATTCCTCGGGTGCTGTCTGTACGCCGGGCGTACATTGATAATGTGGACTCTCCCCACAATAGGCACACCTTTCAGTATTCCCAATACAAGAGACATCCATGTGATTCTTGACGCAATTGTCACACCGCGCCTTACTAGTATAAAGGCCCATTTTGTTGTATTTAGTGCAATGCGGCTCTGCATGACGCAAAGCCGATCAGGAAGACGATTCTTGACGACGAAGACGTAATTAAACACAAACCAAACCCGCCAAAGATACGATACGTCCTTGCCACAGTCAAGTCCCTGCTTAAGTAGATCCACACAAGACATGCTGTTATCGGTAATCACGCTGTTAATCACCACTTTGTGAACGGGCATGTAGACGCGGTAGTCCTTCATAGAAGACTTGTAATTAGTAACGTCATTTGCTTACTATAAATAGAATTTCACAACGAACTTTCTAGAGATCTATCACAGCTGAATATTTATGCGTCAATGCTTTCGAAAGCTTCAGAATACTTAGTAGATTATCTTTGATTATCTGAAAGAAGATCACATATGGTCCGATCGAGTTCAACGTATATGATTTCAAACGTGAAGTCGAAGTCTTTAATGACGAATCTTACTCGACATAGATTTTACCATCATCTGGCTTTTTTCAGAAGAGTTTCCTTACGTGCGACCCTAGAACCAAGGATATTTTTAAGTGTATATTACATACCGGTTAGATTGTCTAAGAGACACTTAACTTCACATTCACCACGACATAATCCCTGATAATTCTGCGAGCGTTGGCAACTGCCGCAACTTCCAACAGATTCATTTAACTTTCGCTGAGCGCTGAAATCTTGATCTGTGTCATAAGCTAAGTATTCTCACAGTCATAAAATAAGCCAGGATAAGTGTGTTATTTCTATAAACACACTAATTTACTGTTGGAAAGTCAAACTGAAGAAGAAAGCTAAAGTAAATACCAAAGGAACGCAAACTGAGACTCCGCGAAGAGTGCCAGAAGACCACGCTACGACCTTGTACATAACACCAGGAAAAACAGAGATATAAAAACCAATGATCCAATGATTTAAATATCCAAAGATCCGAAACAGTCAAAAACTCGAAGGCCCAAAGATTTGAAACCCAAATCCAATGATCAAAAGATATAAAAAATCTTAAAAATCCAAAAGATCTGAATGGATTAGAGTTGAGATGGGCAATCCGTTCACGAGCAGCCCAAACGAACTGGATCTTTAAAGACATTGAGAGATTTTTTTGTCAAAGAACCGTGGTTTTAAATTCTTTTGAAAAGTAATGAACTGAATCCGGCCGTTCGCTAACTTTAAGAGATCGATTTTTTGGTAAACGATTGGAAAAGAATTAACCTTCCGTACCACTAATCGTTCTCAATGCATAAGCAGAATAAAAATCCTCTGACGCTATCATTACATCGTAAACAACTCGCAATCCATCATCAAACCCGTATATGTAACAGCTCAGTTGGCAAACGTTCAGTGAGAGTTCTCGTGCAGAAATTATAATGCATGTGCTCGGTGTTTCTCTCAGATCTGACAAATCTGCCTATTTTGACAAAGCTTCACTGGATACATGAAAAAATCAACGATTCATGTAAATTAGTTCTTTTTATAGAGCTTTTCAATCGGGAACGGTTTTTCGAAGTGAACTGTTTCGTCCATCTCTATTACAGAGATCCAAATACCAGATATTCAAAGATGCAAATAAGCAAAACTAGAAGAAGCAAAAGATCCAATGATTTCATTATCTGATAATCTGAAAGATCGAATGAAATAAACCACAAAGGATCTAAAGTTTCAAAATTTCAAAGATGCATAGATCCAACGATCCAATGATATAAGGATCCAGAAGATCCGAAGTTCCAATGATCAAAAAATCTAATGATGCACACCTCAAATATCCAATAGTCAAAAGATTCAAAGATTTCAATATACAAAGATTCAACAAATTCAATGTTTCCAGATTCAAAGATTAAGTGATTCAAAGATTCACAGATTCAGAGATTCAAAGATTCGAAAACTCAATGATTCAAATATTCAAAGATTTAAGAATTCAAAGATTCTTCGATTCAAAAGCTGGAAGATTCAAAGATTCGATGATTCATCGATTCGTTGATTCAAAGATTCAAGGGTTCGAAGATTCAATGATTCAAAGATTCGAAAATTCAAAGATTCAAAGGTTCAATGATTCCACGATTCATATATTCAAACATTCAAAGATTTAAAGATCCAAAAATTCAAAGATTCATAGATAGAAAGATTCAAAAAGATTTGAAGATTCAATGATTTAAATATTCAAAGATTCGATGATTCATTGATTTAAAGGTTCAAAGATTCAAATGTCCTTAGATTCACTGATTCAAAGAGTCAAAGATTCAAATATTCAAAGATTCAAACCGTTCTTTATGCAACGTCATCATATCCCAGGGATAGCATGTGGGTCAGTGCATCGGGCCGAAGACTCGAAGGTTGCTGGGAGACTCGAATCTCGCCCCTGGGGGAATTTGTTTCACATAATTGCTTTCGCTGTACTCACCATTTGGATCAGTTTTACCCGTTGAACCACCAGAAACTCTTAGATAAGGTATTGGCACTTACGTCAAAAACCAAATAAATTAATTATTAGTTTAAAGATTCAAGGATTCTTAGATTCAAATATTCAATGATTCAATGATTCAAAGATTCAATGATTCAAAGACGCAGAGATTCAATAATTTTGTGATTCAGAGATTCACAAATTTAAAGATTCAAAGATTCAAAAGTACAATGATTCAAAGATTAAATGATTCGAGGATTCAAATATTCACTAATTCAAAGATACAAATGGGCAAAGCTTCAAAGATCCAAAGAAACAAAACTCCAATGATTCAAAAATACAAAGATGCATAGCCCCAAAGACTCCAAAAGATCAAAAACTCGATACATGGAAAGTTCCAAAAATAAAATGGCCCGAGGATCAAATGATCCGAAGATCCAAATGTTCAATGAGCCAAAGATGAGAAGATAAAAGTCTAAAGATCCAATGATCAGAAGCTCCAAATATTAAAAAATCACCTAAAATAAGATAATTTTAAGGAGTATTAAAATCCAGCGATGCCAAAATCGAAGAGTAAAAGAGTATAAATATTCAAATATTCGAGGATTCTTCAAAGCTACAAATACTCAAAGATTCAAGGAGATAAAAATTTCGAGTCTCAATTATTCGAAGATTTAAAAATTCAACAATTTAAAGATTAAAAGATTCAAAAAGTCATAGTTTCAAAAACTCAAAGATTCAATCATTTGATAATTCTAAGATTTAAAGATTGAAAGATTCGAAGATTAAAAGACTATGAGCTTCAATTCAATTACATGAAGATTCAAAAATACAGAACATTTACGAAATTCAACCCTGCCACTCCGAACGCGCCCATCCATCCCTCAGAGAGGACCCGCGCACGTTGATGTTCACCAGCAGCCTCGCGGCGAGCAAGCGGGCGGGCAGGCAGTGGTGCAACGAACAAACGAAGGCAGCAGAAAAAAAACCTAAATAAATGTGCCTCGCTATTTTACAGTCCTTTTTCTTTCGCATCCTCATTCCGTGTAGCCTTCAAAAGGCTTACCGTCGTCGTTGGTGTAATTGTTGTTCCCTCTACAACCACCCGCGCACGGCGCACCTTATCGAGTTTTCGAGGGTCGTAAAAGATATGCGTGCGAACTTCGCCAACATACTCGCATGCTTTTAGGGTTGGGTTCGGGCTGGAGCGAAACAAAATACAACCGCGGGGGCAATAAATAACGTAGGTGTTTGCGTTTAATAAATTCATACCTCTAATTTAACAAGTAGTTATATATTTTTAATTATATTTAATATCGCATGACCAGGTGCAGTAAACGTGTCACGGACATATTTCTTTTCGCCATACTCACATACGGTCCCTTCTGCGCTACTCTTTAATGTCCATCCACCGGCCGGTCCCGGTCGGGGTCCAATCGACACGACCATGAGAAGAATGAACGCACCTCGGAAGGCTCCGAACACGCACGGTTTGAAGGCCGAAGGAATGTGGAGCCTCGCTGTAGATCGGGATTCCACACGAGCTATTGTTGCGTGGTATGTTGGCTTTACTTTTCTACTCGTGACTTTCAGCGCCTAACTCCTACAAGATTTTACCGCCACCGTTCCGCCCAGTGGCCATTCGTTGTCAGGTGTTTCTGGTTGTTGCAGCAATCTAGTCGACGGAGCAAAATTCCACAAGTTAATCAATTCCCCCCGTGCTTCTGACGGGTTGCGTGTGGATCTGTGGGTCCAACGAGAGTCCGTGTGTGTTTGTATGCCCCGAGGCGACACGATGCCGGGCTGCCGAGAATCAGTCAGAAGTCAGAGAGACCACTCAAATCTATCAAAACGTCGCTACTTTACAACCAACGACGGCCCAGAGCGGTTTGGTTGGAGGAATCCAAGCCACATGCACACATGTCGCGGCGCGTTACAAACCGGAGCCTCACGATTCCGACGCTGCCCACCAGGATAACCGGTCAGTTGCTCGGTAGGTCGTTCGGCCAGCCACCACACTGAAACACAATTAACTGCTCCAGGGGGAAATTTCAGAGATGAATGAATTTTTTTTTTCGATTGCTGCTGTGACTCCACATACTCACACCCGCAGCGCCAAACGGTGGAAAATGAGCTGCCCCAATCAGAGTAGCGCACCAATCCCAACATCCCGGAGGCGCACAACTCAGAGTGCGCGAGTAATATATGAACTTCTTTACATCTTTTGACTGGCTCGGAGCAAGCGGACTGCTACTTCCCACTGAACGCGAACAAATGTGAGTCCGCTGGTCGACTTCACCCGCCGCTCTGCAGAAGCCCTGAGAAGTCGTGCTGGTAAAAGGCCATAACTATGTATTAAGCAATAATAACAGCAATAATAATAAAGATAATGATTTGGACGAATCTGTCTTATTTCGCCCTACACACACTGAACTTCAAACTTCAAGTCTCGCCAAGGTAGTCTGCGGAGATCCATTTATCATCCTTCCACGGGACACCGCAAGTGACCTAGGATGGAGAAGAGCGTTTCGCGTTTCGTCGTCTATCTTCTATAATTGTTTCAAATGGTTAACTATAATTGCGTCCGACACCTGTGTGACAGATGCGATTACTACGACCGGTGGTGGTGAGTAGAGCTTAAAAAGTTGGCACTTCCCACAGTGCTGAGCCGAGCTCAACCAACCAGGCTAGGAATGCAAACATCCCAGAATTACTGACACCTGGCGCAATCACATACGAGAGGACAAACCGCGACTGAGGATGGAGGGTGACGTACGCCCGTACCGTCAGAGTAGATAATGATTTATCGTGCGGGAGAAAGCATCGCGGCGATAGTTTGCATCAACTTTGCGGACAATTACGCCGACGAGTTACGCCGATGATTAATCGATTGTCAAATTGCAACGAGCGCGTTGTTCACCAATCGGTCAACTGCCGGAGGCTCTTCTTATACTCAATGTGTTTTGCAAATGAAACGGGTGTCGGTATTTTTTTGTTTGGGTTTTTGTTGTAGAGCACAATTGGAAAATTTGACTGTGTTGTTTGCCATGACAAAGGCATGTAATAAAATAATTTCGCGAGGAGTTTGATGCTGCTCGCGATTAGTCCATATTTGGGCGAGCTTTCAACAAAGGACCATCCAAAAGTGGACTTAGCTGAGAATTTCAAATTCTATAAACTGACCTAGCCGACACCGTTGGAAACAACTACGTTTCCTAATTACTAATCTTCCCCGCTTGAAAACGTGAGAAACCAACGTGCTGCAACGGGTACCCCCCAGTTGGATACTTCACCAAACATCTAGATTACCCAAACATTTCCAGAAGCCATTTTAAGTGTCGGCTAGAAACAATACCCAGTTGAGCGTCATCGATTTGCGCTTTGCCGACCTCAAATGCCTTCGAGAGGAGGACTCGAAGGCAACGCTGCCGTCAGCAATCGCATCATTCCAAAAGTACTGTTACCACACAAGTACGGTGGGTTCCCCGCCGGCCCCTAACAAACCAACACCCGACAAATTGGTGTGAAATTCGAAGTAGTTTCCTCCTGTTGGCAGCCATTACCTAAGGTCTGATGATACTCGAAGAAACGCAACGTGCTGACTGCTGGTGGCCAGTTCGGTGGCTTTCCCTTTTGTCGATCCAATTTTTCATCTGCCCGACGCGCGGTGGCGGCAACGTCGGCCGCTATGGCGAACGAGGAAATGTTATGAACAAATCTCATCATCTTTGCCCCTCCGGAGCTAATCTCCCCCAGAGTACAAATTTTCACTCGTTTTCATCTCCAGGTGGAAAGATTATAACTATTACGAAACAAGCGATGCTATCTAAAAGTGCAGTTCGGTACGCTTATTTTTGGGACCATCTTCGACGCAGCCTGACTTTCCGAAAGCGAGTATGCGCAATCATCACACCGTCGATCGCTTTCAAAGTTGCCCCCGTCCAGCACTGATCGGTGACGTCCCACCCAAAGAGATCGTTGATTCAATTGGCATTGCAAACAATTATGGGGGTAATTTTACTAATTATATAAATTATTCCCTCTCGCAGGTTGATGGGATTGACGGTATTGTAAACATCATCAAGCCACAATATATTCAATAGAGTTATCTAAATATAAGGACCTTCGCTCTTTTTAGTTTTTATTTGCACCAAGTTCTACTACTAGAGGTTAATTAGTTCTCATGTTAATAATCCACCAAACATTATGACTACTGAGGATTTGATTTATATAAGAAGCCCGCTTCAAGATGTTGATTACAATACGCCTCGATAGTGGTGTGTCGAGGAGGCCGGGAGGGCTGATATGAGCCTTTTGTCTGTTCTATACCTTTCCTCTATTCACCAGCTCATAACCAACAATCAACCAGTAACAAATAGATAATTGAGAAAGGATGTGCTATGTGTGGTGATTGGCTATTCAAGTATTAGTAGTGTTTGAAGTACTAATGTATGTCTCATGTGATGATCATAACTGTATCTTGTACCTATCTAATCTATTACGTCTCTCATATATTGTCTTTTATTTCTTCTTTTCGAGTCCTATACTGCCATTCTACACCCGCCTTCAGCTGAATCAACAACGATGGTGATAGTGAACGTCTTAACACTCACACATTCTCAAACGCGGTCTCAGCGGGAACCTACAAAAATGCCATCGTGCACGCGATTACGAATCGGTCACGTCCGAAAGTCTATCCTTGATCCTAGAAGCCTAGGTCCATGCCTTCAGCTGGACCAATTAAGAAAATACGCCCTTACCTATTAGACAACACGTCTCATGGCCACATGACCGGGAACCCTATCGATATAAACGATCCCACTCTCTGCCAGAATTCAAACCGCGCACTGAAAATTTAATATCAGACTCACGGTTCGCGCAACCATTCAAGAACACACGTTACAAAATCACGTCAGCGCACAAACGTTAGAGCCCCTCTCGATTTTCCAAGCAGCCTACGAACTCGCAAACATGATTACACCCCGGTGATAAGGTGAAAATCTCAGCACTCATAAACTTACCAACACGATCTCAAGTGTCAACCTACAAACTCCCGCGCTCGCGCCATCATGAATCGGGATCGTCCGGAAGTATCTATCCTCGGTACAAACAATCTAGGTCCTTGTTAATTATTAAAAAAATAATAAAATTGAAAAATAACTACCATATCCACTAGACAAAACGTTCCATGGCGACATGACCGCAAACTCTAGTGATATGGGGTAACTCTCTCCCTGTCAGAATGTGATCCGTACACCGAAAACTAAAGATCAGAATGACGGTCCGCGAATATATAAATCGCCGCAGGGTTTCAAAATCGAATTTATACACGCGAAGTCACATACACGCGAGCACACGGGACAAACACGTCAACATACGAACGCTTAAGCCCTTCGCGATCATCTACGCACACCTATGCCCGCGATCGCGTAAACTTGATAACACTGCGGCAATTGTGTGAACGTTTTAGTACTTACGAAGTTACAAACGCGATCTCAAACGCCAACCCGCAAATGTGCGATCATGAATCGGTCACGTCCGGAAATATTTAACCTTTATTCTAGCAATTTAGGTCCATACATTCAGTTGGACCAATAAAAAAAAAATAAAGCTCATATCCACTAGACCACGCGTTCTACGACGACATGATTGGGATCTCTAATGATATGGAAGAGCCCACTTCCTTCTGGAATCTGAACCGTACACAAAAAATTAAGTATCAGATTCACGGTCCGCGCGCGATCATTCTAGAACACACGCGAATATGCGAAAGGCACACGGTTATGAAATAGAATTTATGCACGCGAAGTTACACGTTAGCACACGCGACATACAAACGCACACGCGATCGAGCACATTAACGTACAAATGTTCGAGCCCTTCGTGATGATACACGCGATTCCGAGTGCCTACGCCCGCACATGCCTGAACCGTACAAAGAATATCACATTCAGAATCACGGCCCGCTACAACTGGCCTATTGCAGTGTTTTATTGGGCGACATTGCCTGTCTCGTCTGCAAATTGTAGTATGTGATTCTGACGGGGAGCCCTTCCGAGAACCTAGCTCTACAGCTCCAGTAGGACAACTCTCGAAAAAAAAAAAAAAAAAAATTACTAATTATATAAATTATTAGTTACTTTTAGATAGGTTCAGCAGAAAAAACGTGACCAAGCTCAGCATTAATTCAAATTGAAGATTGAAATAAAATCAATTATACGCAATCCGCGTCCCAAAATATACTATAAAAACAGACATATGTATTGTTTGTTACGAGTACCTAAGTGACTATAGTGTTTTAGTTTGTATTGTGCCGTCCGTCACTCGAAAAACTTGGTTAAAAGTCTGCAATTTAGAGATGCATTGTGGTAATTGAATTAAATTTAAAAGAAACATCATTGAATCCCCCGATGAGCCCAGCAGTATCATCGCCAAAAATGACGCTGCCAGCAAATGCTTTAACTCAAGGTTCATCAGCTACGGTTCGCTAGTGGGGGATAACGATCGTGTCTATTTTACAGACAAAACACCTCTCGAGTGCCTTCAGCAAAGATGCGGCACAGGTCACCGCTGCCCACCACCGTTGACACACGTTGTCGTGAATCTGAATAGAACCGTGCAAAATGGGGAAATGGAAAGGGGTACATATAGCCTTCAGGTTCATCAAGCCCGTAGCCGTCAGCTAGCAGCGGCGGCGCGGCGTAATGCACGGATAGCTCATAGGTGGTACAACGGAACAGACCTTACCAAGGCTGCATCAACGCCTTAGCCAGTCAGTCAGCCGGCCAGCAGGTTTTGCTGATGATTTTTCTAACATTTGCAGCTCTACAATGTGCAAAGATCTCCTGGTTGTAGGAGAGTTTTTTTTTGCAACATCTGATGATGATGCTGCCCTGTCACTTGCCTGCCTGTGACTGGGTGTGCGCGACAATCGAGCGTGCACGATGTGGCATTAATGAATTTATAAATAATTAAAACTGACGGGCGGTATGCACCAGAACAGGGCGAAGAGTTGGACGAGCATCTAAACCATAAAGCTCCATTATTCGAATTATGAGAACTGTTGAAAACGGATTTAACTTGAATATATTTTTAGCACACCGGAGGAAATTTAGTAAAAAAAAACGGCAATTGCAAATCGCTTGCCAAATATAATATTTTTTGACACCTACCGCTATCAAATAATAAAATATTCTAAAACTGACTATTCTACACCAGTTTTTCAACCAGTATGTTGTTCGCACCATTTCACTACGAACATATTTTAAAAATTCAAGAAATTGCGGTTTCGATTTTATTTATATATTTTAATGTGATTCTTTTTTAAATCTTAAACTCCGTGAAGAAAAGATCGAGTTTCCAATTGCCGCGATTACGGTCAATATTTTTCTGAGTACTTGACTGGCGTTTTGAACAAGCCTTGGTCTTCATGATACTCCACCCAACCCAATGGATCAAAATCAGGGCTGGATGGTGGCAGCATATCCTTCGCCCAGAACGGCATTTCGTCGCTGTTGTGCTATCTTATGACAGGCGCCATTTTTCACATTTCGAGAAAAGCGATTTTTAAAGTTTGAGATTGAGTATCTCGAAAGTTATAAATGGTAGAAACTATTCAGAGAAGACAATTTATGCTTCTATCTATTCTGTATTAATCTCTCAAATATTACGAAAATCGGTTGACTATATTGAGAGTCTTTACTAATAATATAAACAAAAGTCGCACTCACACGTGTCATAGGTGTGAATTGATGACAAAATTTGTATGGCGTGCCATAATTGTACATGTAAAATTTTCCATTCAAATAAAGCATCAATTGTGTCGTAGGACTACGTCTTTGTTTTCGATATGGGGTGCACTTTGCAAATTCTACAAAACTGGTATGTAACGAAAAGTGGTCCAATTTTAAACGCATATAATTCAGCAATCTCACGATGAACTTTCAATTTTTTGAGCATACCGCCCCGAAATACATCTAAGAAAAGATTCCATTAGATAAACTCAAAGATATTTTATATCATGGTATTCAAAATTTAAATAATGAGCAACCTAGTCAAAATATCGCACATTTACACGCCGAAGATAGCGCTTCCCAAGTCCGGCACGACAGATTTGTGTACCTATCGCGCTACGCTTCTATAAATGACGTCATCATCGACTATTTAAAGAGCGTGTTTGGCCGGGCAAGCTTAGTTGCCTGTTGAACGGAAGGCGGTGCAGATCGCTGCGCTGTGTGTTTTCACAGCCAGTGTAGCTGAGTTAGAAGTCCGCTGTGGCTGTGGAGGTACGCTACCCACTGCTGTACAACACACGACTGTGTTGTGCTCGTTTCCAGCACACTTTTATGTACAATATCGAACACAATGATTCGTACACAAAATCGCTTGTACATTCGAGCTCCATTTGCAAACACGGTTAACATAGTGACGTGGTACTAGTTGTTTACTTGACACCACAATGAGAAAATATCAGATTACTTTCGAATACAGATTCTCTTTTGCTCTACCCATCATCCTCAGTGTTGACTCATTTTGCTTTGTGCGCTTGGGTTAAATGTTTGAGGCGAATGTGTAGGTAGGTATATCTAATTTGTTACTAAATTGATAGCGGTTGCATGCGTGACCTGCATGATAGCAATCTGTGCTTTCGTTGCACAAAGACGAAAACTTTCTTAGCAACAAATTTACGCGGATCGATGGGAAGCACAATGAAAGTTTATTATTTACGCTTGTTCCATGCATTGATTCATTTCCACTCAGCCTATCCTATTTTGATTCTGCTAATAGGTACATACTACAAAGACTATTTATGGATGAATACACTGCCACTCGAAAAAAACCGTTGCAAAAACGCATCTAAGTTCATATATAAAATTGTTTTCGATTCTTGTATATTTATAGTGTCGGTATATAATTAAGACCACTGTATTCGCTATATTTGTATGCGTACTTAAGGAAAGTTTCAATAATGGTAAAATATAACTAGAAAGCTTGGTCTATAAATGAAATGACATTATATTGTCTAACATCTGATGGCCCTCGATTAGAAAGTTTGGCATGGTAAGCAGTTTGCCATTATGGCGAGATTAGTGTTCTGATTCATGACTCGACAAGTTTATTCGCGTTCATTTCTGTCGTGTTTATTGAATAGTCATGCAATTTTCTCCCGGTAGTAAAAGAACAGAAATGTTGAAATATTAGGAGGGCGTCTGGCGTAGTGCGCAAAAAATTGACTTCTTTTTCATCCGCTTAATTTTTAGTATTGAACATCTAGAAAAGTTTCTCGCAATCTCTTTGGCCACGCTGAACTTCTTTTGTTTTAAACAGCCATGCATTTCTTGCGCATGTTTGCTATAACACACGCAGATTTCAATCTATCGGCAACAATTTTCGAAGAACTAACAGCGATAAAAATTCAGTGTAAACAATACACTCTATACTAGTTCTACCCAAATTTTCAAGAGAAAATACCCAATGGGTCATTTTCTACAGCGGTTTTTTCCGTGATACAATTTGATGTGGGACACCCTTTAATAGCGTTTTTCTCAAAACCGCGTTTTTTCAAATTGGCGAACACGATAACTCAAAAACTAATCAATGAATTAACTAAATTTTTTCATGAGATTGCACAATATGTGTAGCCTGTCGATGAACCACAGAAAACCAAAAAAAAAATTTCTCCCTATTATTTTCAAGAAAAGTGAGCAAATTTTACAGTAAAATATGAGATTTTTCGGTTTTCACGAAGCCTTTTTCTGAAACTAGAACTTTTTTCTATTTTTTTTTTGTTCATCGACTAACTACAAGTCTAAGCTCTACAAAACTTATTGAATTTCCCGTATCAGACAATTTTAACGAGAGTTGTCGTGTTCGCCGGGCGCTCCTCGACGTGGAAATTGTTGGACGTCTACTCTTGGAACGCTCGTATGTGTGGTTTTGCTTGACTAAATTTTTTTTCGTGCACAATGAATGTATAAATAAATCTTAACATTACAAAAAAGATCTATTGTTACCGTGCCTTCAAAATCGTAAACCAAAATAACCTTCTGTTTCAATACTTTACACCAGACACTCCCTTTAACGGAAAACTACCGTCTCAGCAGCGTTTTCTTAAGTACAGGTATTTCAGATATTATGTTAGGATTTGCCAGAAGCAATCAAGCTACCCAATGATATCAGACTTGTCACAATTATTTAATGCATCATGGACACAGATTCTCTATCGACAGATGGAAAACGAATTTCAATATGGCGTCACTGCATTGAAACGGTTGTTTATCAAATGGATCAGTTAGTTTGCAAGTATACAGTTACTCTAAGATATTCATATTGTTGAATTGTTATACAAAAAAATATTTCTAAATAATAATACTAAGACTACCGGTGCTCACTTCAATAGTTACACTCGCATTCATGAGGGTAAGTCGTCTCACAGGTGAGTGTTCTATGCTACATTTCTCCTTAGTGTAAAAATGTAGGTAAAAACTTTTCCCCACTAAGAAGAAAATTGTTTTAAACCACCTTTGCTTATGAAGATCACACTTTTCGACTCCGTCTCATCAGAATCCGACACTAACTTAGTGCCAGGACTAAGCTAGTGCCGGATTGATGCTCGCTCCAAAAAATGAAAACACTATTTGTGTTTCTGAGCAAACCCCTAGTCCTGCGTGATGTCCCGCAAGAAAAGGAGGTCTGATTAAGCCAAGTTTAAGTTTTACTAATTCTCATCAGCAGTGTAATCTGCGTTAAAATAAGGATGGCTACCGCACCATATAGCCATCACGGAAAAGAAAACGCACATCTGCTCTCAGCATTATGCATCGAACGAACTGCTTAAATTCTCTTCTTCCGGACCACAAGGCCCTCTGATCCACTCATCACAGTCAAACTCCTGTAGCCATCCCGATCCAGCGATCTGGTTCGGTAAGTTGGCCTACCGAAATCCACGAGCGATTTCCAGCCTGGTCGAAACCGAGTCTACCTACTCTTTCCGGACACCGAAACGCACACTTGCCAACAGTTGTGAAGAAGCCTCTAATCCCCTCATCACAGCGAAGCCCATCCAGTCAGCGGTCAAGTGCTTGAGCTGAGTTAAGGGGTCTTTCGTAAACTGGTGTCCGGTCATTTTCGCCGAATGCTCTTTGGTCGAACGCTATTTGGCCGACAGCAATCTGGGCGAAGGCCTAGTGCCCGAATGTGTCATTTGGCCGAATGCCGTTTGGCTTAATATCGTTTAGACGAATACTCTTTTGCCGCTTCCTATTTGCCGTTTGGACGAATTCCGTTTGGCCGAAGGTCATTTTGCCGAATGTCATTAATCTGGGCTGGTTGTGATTCAAGAGAGAGTAATACTTACATAAATGCCCATTTGCTTATTTGACTGACGAACCGTAATAAAGTAATACATAGATTCGACCTAATTAATAACGAATGTGATTTGTTTGTCTTAATTTAAATATTGTTTATTTTTTCTTGTATTTATAATATTTGTTGTTATTGGTCTAAACATTCTGTGGATATTTTCCTTGTTTTTAACATGAGCTGTTTTCCTATACATTTCTATTTCTATGTCTACAAGAGAAATGAGCAATATTTGCATAGAGTCCGAGTAGGTTTTCAATTTTCAGAAAGTGTGTAAGAGAGAGTCTATCAATACGACAAGTATTCATTTCCGGTTTATAAACATAATTTTTTAATGAAATGTTCATCCATTTTAATATGATTTATTAAGATATTCTTCATTTTTTATCGGTAAACCTTACTTTTTCTTGCTAACAAAATGGTGGACTTCTTCAATTTTACCTTATTAAGCACGAAAATTCATTAAGGTTTGCTGGATTTCTCTTCTCAAAAATGTGTGTCTAAATAGTTTAAAGATGCTTGAACTATTCCGTATCATATTTGATTCCATAATGTTATAATTGTTGAGATTTTGGTAATGTCTAACTACACCACAGACATTCATATATCTATCCGTTATTCCGTTGAACATACCAAACATTCTGCATAATTCACAAATAATTTTTAATTTACAAATAAATATCTCGTGAATAATCATAGGAAATGACAGCACTGCCGAATCGATCAGACGTGTCTTTGTGTTTGTCCACGATGTTTCGAAGATTTCTATTGGTGTGTTTGATGGGAATTCGAAGTCAGTCGTTCACTCGGTCGTTTCTTCTGTTGGGTTAAAATATCGCGAGAATAGCGTAGAGCCATCTGAATTGACACTCGACCAAACGGCCATCGGCCAAATAGCATTCGACCAAACGGTATTCGGCCAAATAACCCTTTCGGCCAAATGGCCTTTTTGGCCAAATATCCCTTTCGATTAAATCCCTTTCGGCCAATTAATCCCTTTTCAGACAAATAACTCCTTTCGGCCAAATAATCCCTTTCAGCCAAACGATCCCTTTTCCGTCAAATAACCCTTTCGGCCTCTTAACCTCTTTTGGTCAAATAATTGACCGTTCGGAAAAATAACCCCTTTCGGCCAAATAACCCCTTTCGGTTCAATAACCCCAAATAACACCTTTCGGTAAAATGACCCTTTTGACCAAATAGCCTTTTTGTGTAAGTAGTCCTTTCGGCCAAATGACCCTTTCGGTCAGATGACTCTTTTGACCAAAAGCGCACTCGGTTACACGACCACCAGTAACATTCGACCAAACGGCATTCGGCCATATGGCTCTCGGCCGACCAATGAATCAATGAACCGTACTGTTATTGAAAGCTTCTCTTTTTCCAGCCTCGGTCAACGATGGGACAGGTTGCTGCTTTACTATCAAAACACTGGTTTCGATAGCCTACCACTCGCCAGCATCTGTTTTAACCAGCCTAGTCACCATTTCGTTTACTGGACAGTGTTCTGAAATAGTTTCAGATATTTTCATGCGCTTCAATTTATATATGAGTCAGGGGAATAACTCAAGGAAGTCATTTGATCTCTCTATTGTACTTCAATGATGTGCATCTTATACTGAAGACTCCGTTCAATTGAAGATTGCCGATTTCTCAAAAATCAAAAAATGCTGAAAGGTGCTTGCGTTTAAACAATATGTCTCCTATGCAGCTGGTAAGGCGTTCCAAGTGTTGAGATACATCTTTAGAATAGCTACAAATATTACGGATTGCTTGTTGTCTCAAATCTCTGTATTGCTTTTTTGCCACGGCCAATCCTGGAATACTAGTTAAAGCCCAAACTATACTAACGATAAGAACGGCGTTGATAAGATCGAGTCTGTGAAACGCAGCTTTATACATTTTGCGCTCCTTAAATTGCCGTGGAGAGATTCTACCTGGCTCCCTTGTTGTGGAAACCGGTTTCAACTGATTCATCTGGAACCAGTGCGTGTTCGAAGTAATACAGCAAGTCATTACTGACACTCTGCAACGGCGCACTTCGAGTATTGCGTTACAACTTACCTTATGCTCCGATTACGATGCTTTAATTGTAGTACAGTATAGTATAGTATCAACCCATGCTCCGAATACAACATTAATTCATTTTCGTCAAGATTTTCCCAACGGTGTGAGAAAAAACTGCTTTTTTCTTTTTCAAATATGGTCACTTATTGAGGCGTTCTCAGTTTAACCTTAATGTATATTAAACAAATAAACAAATTGCAAGAAACCAAAAATGCAGATACATATATCCGTAATTGAAATTCAGGATCTAGTAATTTGGATCCAAAAATCACAAAAAAATGAACAGGCTTTCAAAAATTTCGTGCTTCATAACTATTCTGAGCTTAGGAGCTTGTAATTCGATGAACCTCAAGAATCCGTCTCCAAAAATTCATACTGATTCATTCTGAGATTCAGATTTTAGATTGTAACTGGAAATAACAATCTGCTAACAATCCGAAGTGTCCGTGCAGAGTGCAGATTTGGTCATTTCTAGGACCAAAAATCGTCATTTTAACTACGTTTCACTGTGTCAAAATATTTTTAACAAAATTGAAATTTTTTTTGTTGATTTTTAGACCTTATCAAATGTGAGAATTATTGTTCATCTATATTTTTCCTAAAAATAATCTTGCAATGTTTTTGAATACAAAATCAAATAGCCCCCCACTCGCCAGCAAATAACACCACTTTTACAAACTATTTAAAAAAAAACAATCCCGAAATCTCCACCACTAATATTTGTGTTTGATTTTTTTCTCTTTGCAGGTGAGCAACTTTCCAATCAATATCAGACAGAATCTATCAGACACTTCCCATGTTGGCATGAGAAATTAAAATTTTTCAAAAACAAAACTTGAGGTGGGTAATATCAGTCGTATAACACGAGGGCGTATGTAAATGATGCAATAACAGTAACATAAAAATTCACAATTCACTCATTTGCAATAAAAATTCACTTCAAAGAGGTTTCAGGACGCAAATTTAGGAGGAAATTAGTTTTTTCAGAAATAACTGTTGATTATAGCGTTGCTAGAGTCAAATTCGCATAACTGACTACTGCAGTCAAACGCACTAACTAGTCGATTGGAAGACGACGGATTGTATTCCAGATTTGGTCATGTCCTGAGCAGTTTGCATGATATAGCCCCCGCCCCCCTTTGAAGCACGTCTCACTCGAGAACGTTGTACCGTTCGACGCGACCAATGAAGATGTTCCCCACTGCGACCTGGCTATTTAGTGTCACTTGCTTCACTGCTTACTGCATACCATCCTCGCACTGCTGCCCGCTATTGGCCCGAGTTGAACCATCGACGAACAACGTGGACACCTTGATCGATTCACGCTACCGCGCGCACCGTTTGACTACCTTATTTGCAGTAGCAGTTTCAGAGGCGGAACACTTCTCATTCACTCATAATGCAGCCGTAACCATACAGGCAATAATACGTACAATGAGACAGCAACTTGTCCACAGAACACAATAAGTATTTTCTTCACAATCAACCATCGAAGGCTGACGAATGGCGAGGATGCAACTGGATGTTCAGCATTGAAGCAGCACAACCAGTGCCTAAAGGGTACCTATTTGTTGTCTATTAATACTGAGGTCTTCTTGCGGCCGGACCAAGTGGAGAACTCGGTGTGCTCTTACAGCTTGATACAACATTGACAAATCAGTCGATGCTCAAATCACAGCCATAGTTGGAATAGTTAAGCAGCCTTACGTGCATGTGCCTACTGAAGAGGAGGGTGGCTGATTGTTTAAGCGAAAGCTTTTTCTTATCCATTATCCATGGACATAGTAGGCGCGCAGATGAACATCCATTAGCCCAAGTGCCATATGCCAACTTCCAGAGTAGCCGGCTGACACCAAAACCTAGTAGGTATGGTACGTGAATTCATTGCAAATTCAAAATGGCAACGGTTAGCGAATTTTCAGAGGTGTGGCCGCCAGTCGAATAGCAATTCAGCATTCACTTGAAAAATGATAACGACTTATCAAATTGTAAACATTCCACCGCCGATTAACCTCTGGGTCTTTCATTCGTGTTCCGTGCTCTTTTTTTCATATTATTTTCTATCGCAGAAATGGCGGCGCCTCTACCAGCAAACGGTACAGCGGCAAATTTCGACTTCTCCGCATTACTACCGCAACCAACCACAATGTTGTACGCGTGTTCGCTTTCAAAGCGGCATTAGGCCTTCTTTGCCTTTGTTCGGCAGGACCGACCAGCAGCCAGGATGGACTAGGCTAATCTCCTATACCGTATGGACAGCGGTGGCGTGCGGCGCTAAGGTGTAACCCGAGTACTCAATCAATGTAATTACCATATCTTTTATAATCGCACCTCGTTCTGCTTGCGATGAGTGGCGATGAAGGTGGTGGTCCAAATTGGCACGCGGGATATACAGCTTCCAGTAAAGTTCCCTTGCTATACACCAATCCCACCCACTGCTGCTAATCCTAATCGCGGTGCGGTCCATCTGCTGTGCAGTACAGATCAGCATAACCGAAGAGGAAGAACCGTCAGCATGCAATTTTCGCTAGCTAATCATCGTGTTATTCCCGCTACCGGAGCGGCTCACAGGGCGGCCCTAATGCCAGGTTATGGTGCCTCCGCGCGTTCCACGGACAAACGAAGCCGCTGGCTGGCGCGGGTACATTGATGCAGAAGCGATATTTATCAATTTTTTCACGGCACTCTGTGCCACTCGCTGCTGGTGCTGCTGATGGCGGTGACCGCAAGACCGCTTTGTGGGTCTTTCGCTGCTCCACCAGCCAGCCAGTGTTTGTATAACGTTTGCGGAAGCTTACTTCCTATTCCCATGCACACCTACGGTGTGCCGAACGGCTGCAAATTAATTCGCATTAAATAATCGATAATTGTTTACCCTTCCCGACACGGTAATGTGTTGAACAGGTGTCAAAATTTCGTGACAAGTAAATTTATTACTCTTATTGTTTGCGCATCAGTTGTTCGGTTGGAGAGATAGAATTTATTCTGGTACCTGCTAGGACGGCGATATTTTATCGGTTGGTTTATTGTGGTTCCCGGTTTGTGGGAAAAAATCAAAATTAGGCTGTAAAACGTTGGCGAAATTGTGAAGTAGTAGCACAACCACAGCTGCCGATAGTACCGCTAGGCGCCCTGGAAGTAGCCTCCGCAGAAACCATCATCGTTAACCTGCTTCGTGTTACCATCTGCACACACGAAAGTTTTCCATTCCGTTTACGTGCCATTTCCCGACGGTGCAGATACGACTGACCGAAAAATTGCGCCTTGCGGCAACAAACAATTCAACCGACGGGCACTCACTCGCCTATAGGATCTCTGTAGTAGGCCGCCTGGGCCGAAGTGGCAGGGATAATTACCCTTCCGTTTTATTTGATGACTGTGGCAAACAACGGCACATACCGACCAACGGCAGCCGCCGCGGTCGCTCAGCAGCGGGGCCATGCCAACGCAATAATTAATGCCGCTCAAAAGGTCACCTGTCTTGGGTTCATGGTGTGCCGTACGTGTGTGCACACCCCACCAATAGTAGGGCGGCTGAAAAATAGAAACATTAATCTTTCTTTCAGATTTCTCAGCTCATGTGTACCTCACAGAAGGAGATAGACATATAAAGGACCTACTCCGGTCGGCATAAAAATTGCTTATCTCAGCACACCAACCATTGATGATATACTACCGTTTTCTTAATTTGTAATTAACTTATAACAGCGCGATTGCTTTGAATAATTCTAAGTCCGTTGAGCTGCCGCCGACTGAGATCCATGAGGGGGTGAGATTGTAGGAACGCTCCGTCCACTCCTACTAATAATAATACAAATGCGAACACAAACATCCCGCTAAGGAGCTTCGCAAGTCCGCAAAAAAGCTCAACCCGCGATTCGACTTTTGCTATCAACAATTAATCAAATTTGTGCTTAATTATAGCTGTACACACTGACTGTAGCGCTGATCGTACTCACCACTTGTTATCCAGGCTAGCACCGACATCTATTGGCCTCTAGCGAATCACTATTGTTTACTCGTAGCGTTGAACACTCCCCCGACGACACACAAACAAAAAAAAACTCGAAACGATCCGCTACGCGAAGAGAAGTCCCGCCCCTCGCGGTCTCATCAATCACGTTTGTTAACCCGACAAATGATCAAGTGGTTTTGGATGGTGGTTTGAGTGAAAATAGAAATTATCGACTCAAAAGCTGATTAATTTGCCTGCGAGGCAACAACAGCAGCAGCATCATCGGCGGTAGCTCGCCGACAGTTTAACCGTTTTATTGCGACGTTAATTCAAGTTGGGCCTTTTACAACCACCTGACATAACAGAGAGATGACGACTGACCCCAAAACGGCGACGAACAGTTCTCACGATTTGTCAAAACCACAAAACAACAGGTTCCCAGAGCTTTGTCCGCTGGAAGATGCATCCGATGGGCCCCTGTTCAGTTTAGTTAGTCGTTGTTCGATCAAAACTGTCTGATATCTACTGAACAGTTTCAGTTGTTGAAACGGTGGATCGTTAGCACTTACCGAGAAATAAATAATGTTATGTGTCCCGCCGATATTAAGTGGAAACAAACTAATTAAAATTTATTATTCCGTCGATCTCCGACCGAACGATACGCGAAATATGAAAACAGGTGCCAGTGGACCTCCCACTGACGGCGGCGGCAGCAGCCCCAGCCGGGACACGACATGTAAACATATCGTCATCCGATATTACCTAATTATTGAACGAAAATTCCTTGCCGACGGGCTCGAGCTCCAAGTTGTGGCTGTTTGCAAAACCCGAGCCACTACTTACTACTCCCACCACTTCTGGCTGGTGGAAGGTTCTCCGGTCGGCGAAGAACCAACCAACTTGTCAATAAATAAACAACGGGCTACAAACATAAGGGACCCCCATCGCATTCGCGAGCACAGCGGGTTCGAGGTGGGTCCCTAGAGTTAAAAGAACAGACGACATACGGAATACTGCAAAATTGTCGGTTTGGAATAATCTAGTTGAATGACGTATAGGCTCTTGATTCTCGTTCGATGATAAGTAGTAACACTTTCATATTTTTACGTTACGTCACGTTCCAACAAGGATTCAAGTATCGAGAACGATTTTGTTTTGTAATTAATTTAATTTTTCTTCCGTAACGCCTGCATAACGCAATTTTTTGTCAAAACATTTTTTGTGAACTTCAGTCAATTTCATTATTAATTCATTTTTTCTGCGTCTGAGCTAGTTAACATTTTATGAACATCATAATCCAAAGACTACGATCCGACTATACGACGTGTTCTGATTCACAACTCATTACATCGCGATCATGACGTGGTTTTCGTGGTGGTGAGTTGATTCACAAGATCAAAATACTATTCCTCGATTCCTACTTAATTCATAGTATATAGGTCACTATTTACCATTCATGCTCATGCATTATTTCACAAAACCATAAAATAAATTTCCACTTGCATGATGTAATTTTGTGCTTGATCCTAATATTTTCACAGAAACGATTTCACAGAACTTAGAATATTATTCATTGATCCATATACGTTACGCGAACTAGTTCCAGCTGACACTCGTCGCGCGTGGCTGCGACTTTCAACGTTATAGGAGTACAACACAATTTGTTCCGAAGCGCCACCTGGTGGGCAGATAATCCCTAACCAATAGCATCAAAACACGCTCCATAACAAATATTCACCACATATAAATTTGAGCCGTTTGGGAGTCCATAAATTACTTACATACAAACATTGAGTTTTAAATATATAGATAGATTATTCACAATCTATGTTCTCTTCTCGTGAATAAGTTAACGTGTTTAGAAGGTAACCCTTATCTTTTTCGCTTTCATGATCTTATTCATAGCTCAAGAAACCTATCCCAAGTTGTTGGTAAGTTCAAGTGAAGTATTGCATAAAATTCCAAATATTATTCATAGATTTCATTTTACTGTGTGAACTTGTTCATGCTTCATAGTATATTACTCACGTTCGGATATTAATTCTCGTGAAATAGTTCACAAAACAAGGGGGCGGGCATAGCGTAGTTGGTGAATCGATTGCCTTGTACGCAGCTCACCTGGGTTCAAATCCCAACCCCGCACATAGGATTAAAGATTTTTCTTAAGCGTTTTTTCTAACCCGAAGAGGCGAATAACCTTAAGGTTGAAGACTATAATCGAAATAAAAAACATAAGATACCGCTAATCAATTCCAGTTTTATGATCGAGTTCATATAGTATGCATCCTTGCGCATGGTTTCATCAATTGCATATGAACTCCTACTTACGATTCACCGTACGTTCTCATGAAATAGTTCACAATATTACAGAAATGGGCACTTTTCGAGATTTTTCTTGACGCGATAAAGAGGGTCTTGATCTTGTAAAATTAGATTTATAGTACTAGCTATGAAGCACAAAAAATATTTTTTTCAAGTTATTTTGTCACAAGATGGCAACTGAGCACCATTTTCTCATGGGGACATTTATTTTTGGGAAGGGTCCTCGTTGGGAAATCTATCTAACGTAATTTCTGACTCACAGCTTAAAACTAAAGTTCCTAGTAAAGATTGCTTATAACAGTAGCAAGCGACGCATGTAGGATTTTTTCGAAATTTTGAAATGTCATAAAAATCGACACAAAATTGATTATCAAAAATCCTACGAACTCAGTTTTCAGCTTTTTGGCCCGATTTTGTCAGCCTCATATGAAAATTGATAGTTGGTAATTTGATGGGCTCTAGCAGACGAACCAAGTTGAGTTCGAGTAAATCCTTTCTAGAGCGTATTTTACTTATCTTAGAGATCCGAAATATGCAAAAATTATTTTTTTATTTTTTTTTATTTTGCACTGTCAGACCCCTATGAGGCTATATCTAGGGACTAAAGAAGAATCTATTAAGAGATTCGGTTTATTAAAACGAATGGAAAATATTTGTCACGATTTTATGAATGTCCCTGTTTTATCAGCCTAAAATTCACCAATGAGCTGTTAAAAATGTGTTTTCACCGTATCATTTTCATGGCTCTAAAGCGCATTTTCGAGCACTAAAACCATTTTTTTTTCAATTCTGCGGTGGTGTAACCCCTTAAACCACGCACAATATTGGATATACATTTGCACTAATGTTACATTAAAACCTAAATTTAGCATGTACGATGCGATCAAGCTCTATATTCGCGTCGTAAATGCATACAAGCACGATCGAAATGTAGCACTATCGCCAGCTCTATGCACCTATATAAAGCTGACATAACGCATACATGTTTCAAGGGTTTTTTAAAGCATGTATGCTTTACATATTGATTAAATGCTATTAGAGAGCAATTATAAAGCTGATATAATGCTAATTCAATGATGCAGGCTCTTTTGAGAATTATATTCGGGAGATTTCAGGTATCTTTTTTCGAGACCTACTACAAATAATTGTCGTAGGATATTATTCATATCGCGAGAGAACCAAATTTCGGTGAAGTCAAAATATTCGTTACGAAGAAATTCAATTACAGTTCTAAACAGTATTTTGATATTGCTCCTGTTTATTCATCATACCTAATCGGAAAAATAAGGAAGCGTTGCAAAAAAGATTCCGGAAAATGATAGCCAATGGAAGCTTTCTAAAAGCATGAGTAGTGCCGACATCAGGCCTCCAAATTTAACGTTTATACATTGGTGCTACATAATAGCATTAAAAAAGCAGTAAACGGGCTGTCAATATGCACCGTATTATCACAAAATCTTGCTTTTTCTGGCATCATATCAGCATTATATCATGGATTAAGACGGATATACAGCAGTTATTAGGCTACATTATCATGCTTAGTAGTTACATTGGTAGATCATAAAGTTCACGACAATACCCATCGCTATGTATCATAAATGTTCATATTGGAGGTCAAACGTCCTTAAAACAAAATCCTTAATATACATCCAAAAATAGCCATCCAACAAAAAATCATTTTTTTATTGGTATTTTATAAACATTATTTCGTGAAAAATCATAACATTACTCAATTAAAACCAAAATATGACGAAAATATGGCATTTTTCAATAACAAAAATGCGAGCAAATTAATAACCACAATATGCATTGGTGCTTTTATGTAAAAATTACTCAACTCTTTTTATTTGATCTCCAATTCACGATTTTTCAATAAATGATGTTTATAAATTACCAACAAATTTGGTTGAGAATGACTTTTTTTGGGTGTATTAAAGATCGATTACACTGCCGCTATATGCATAACTGTCCTATGTGCTATGGGATTCCCTATACACATGGGACAACTATGCGTAGAGGGGCAGTACACTTGTTTACAAATTTAGGGGTGATTGCGTTGAGTTATGAAAAAATTTGTTTTCCAAGTCAATTTTGGATCGTTGAACACGAAAATCTTATTCATTTTTTTTTCTAGGAATCGTTTTTGAGATTTTTTGAAAAACGCTATTTTGAGTTTTTTTTTGGACTGATTGGTCAATATTTCTGGAATATCAACGTAATCGACTGACCATTCGAAAGGTATTGATGTGTCCATTCCAAAAAATGTACAACATGTTTGGAGTAAAAATCAACAATTTAAAGTAAGCAAGTCAAGAAAGGTAGTTTTTTTTGTAAATTTACTCATGTTTGTTGATTATTCATAAACCAATTCAGAGAAAAATGTGTTGAAATTCTATGTGACAGATAAACTATTCACGTGAAGTTCAAGCCTAAGATCACGAAAATCTGATAAATTTATTAATTATTGAGAAAGTTTGACATCTAATAAGATCATTTATGATGCATATCGATGTATATTGATACAAAATTCATGTTTTATGCAGACTAATGGGTGTTTTCATCTTAGAAATAGTTTTTTGATAATAAGTCAAAAATAGCTTTAAAATGGCCATTTTTGGCACTTTTTGACCATTGTGCTGATTACAAACTAAGTTGGCACAATAAACGTTTAAATAAATAAATAAAACGCAATGTAATAAATAATAAATATAATTTTTTTGATATATTTTATCGAAATAAAACTTTGTCAATTCAATGAAGATGTGAAAATTGCAATATTTTCAAGTAGCTTCTGGTTGGAATTTAATGAAAGAAAGAGCTTAAATTTCTCGTTTTTGCCTATATTTTCTGAAAAAACCGGCAGTGGCATTATCGTACGAAAAACTTTTTCTTTGCCACTCTAGCGCATATATCTATTACGCGAACAATTCTTGATTTATAGTATATTATTCACGAGAACTAGGTTTTGATTTATAGTCTATTACTCACAATCTAAGTGAATAAGTTCCTTAATTTAGAAGATATCCTTAATCATCGCTTTTCAACTTTTTAACAAAAATAATATGTTATTCACTACAACCAGGACTTTTTGATTCTTTTGATGAGGTTCATATATCTAGAAAGAGAGCGAAAATTGCGCTAAATGTCTGTTTTTAGTGTTTCAGATTCTCTTCGTCAGTAACTAACACCAACTTAATCCTAGTTAGATAAGATCAAACCAGCACCAAATTGAGGCTAGTTAGACACTAAAACCCAAAAAGTCACACGTCTTACGTGAACACTGAACAACTGGCTGGTACCGAATGCCATCTCGATAGTAAGCACTCAATTTCTTTTAGTTTTTTTGCAATGGAATTATGTTTACCTACGAAATATTTATTAGAGAAAGAAGCAAGAACAATAAAAATTTGCTTTACAAAAACTTAATCTAGTTAGTCACAGCTGTCGATCGGCGCATCACGTATTTTCTTTACTGTGGCGCGTGCAATCGCCTGCGTAGCCGCCGGCCGCTGAACGGTGTTTGATGGAATAGGGGGTCCTCGTACGCTCATTTCGTGGTGGTGGACTGAAGTGCTGAGCGTCTTGAAAATATTTGTGTTTTGACCCAAACAAATTTCATTCCCTAAAGTAGGAGCCTCAAGCTTTCTAAAATACTTACCTGTCATTTTTTTTCACTTTTATTTATTGCTTTAACCCATTCATGGCCATGTTGTTTGTGGACAACAACATTTTTAAACAGTTATAACTTTTGATTGAGGCAAGATTTGCTCGGCAAAACAAGTAAGGCTAATAAATGTTACTATTGCCTTTCATTTGAGCACTAACAGTTACAAGTATCAGCTTTAGAACTTAAGTTATTGCAATTAGTCTGATTGGATTCCGATCGAGCAGTGCTGCCAGGAACAGTTTACGTTGACAATGGAAAATGTATTTTTCATATATCTTCATTATGGTGCAATATTTTTGAAAACTTATAAAACTTATCAATTTAAACTGTCTTTGGCTACGTTTTCCATGCAATTGAATTGTTGTAAATATTCTTGGAGAATTGTATTGAGCATTGGAAGGTAAAAATTGAGTAGCTGCTAGCACTGCAAGGGAAGCACCTATCTTTATGAAAAAAGATTTTTCGTGTATCTTGATCTCACCGTTTTCAAGGAAAAACAGTTTTGAAACAGTTTTGTGCACTAGGAAAAAGTTGGGCATAAAAGGGTTAATCACGGTTTTACCATTATAGTGATTTTTGTTTTGAGGATGGCAAAAAAGTTAAACACGTTATATCTCCTTTAAAAAACAATCAGCTGTCAAAATTAATGATTTAGAATTGCGGTTCCACGAATACCTACGACAGCTAGAAAGTCTTACGATTTTCTGAGAAATCGAGGGGGTCCGAATTACCCCAACGCTAATAGCTGCGGGCCCGCCTGCTATTCTAAAGTAAATTGGACTTAATTTGAAACGTAAACAAAATATTTGCCATAGTTTTGTGATAATTAAAATGCAAAATATTTATTACCGGATCATGTACGTAGTTTCTAGGGTAAAAGTATTATCTGACCACGAGCATGTCCCCAATAAGTTCGTGTATTTTCTGTTCATGCATCTGCCAAAATGATTTCGATCTGCCAAGAAATTTCTAGTTATGGGCAAAAAAAACAGGATTTACACAGGAGAGTATCTGAAAAACTGTAGTTTAATATGTATGCTGCCCTATGTAAAACCGGAACAAAGGCATTAGAAAACCAATAGCTTGAGCTTGTGCGACCACCCCTGGCTGCTACTCCGTTATCGATCTGGACTAGCTGAAGTTGCACAGGTAATCTGTATAAAATTAGCGAAACATCTTTCAATGTGCAACTCCTAGTAATGCTAAAGTGTTTATTGATCAGTACCGGCGCCGCCCAGACCCGAACGTAGATCGTGGAAGGAAAGGGAAGGAATGTTAGTCCGATACTTAAATTTGCTAGAGGCCGTATATACTACTGCGCACTTCACAATTATAACGGGAGGAGGATATTTGTTATTAAGTATAGAAGTTGGAATCTACTTCTTCATGACCGACGCTAGAGAGGTGACTCCACTATATCGCGACTAGGTATCGATCCATCAACTCATGGACCGGGTGTTACTTCCCTTCCGAAGGAAGACATGACCACAATTTTTTTTTACCTCAGAAAAATTTCCTCGAAAAAGACCTCGAACCCAGACCAACTAGATGAGTGGCGATCACGCTCACCACCGGCGCCGTCAAAGGTATTAGAAAACCAATTGCTTGGCACAACAGAAGGTTAACCAACACGTTGCCTAGTCTATGCAGTATCAGTATTTCGCACTTAAAAATATTTAATGCATCGTAGATCAGTAACATTTTAATGCAGTATTAGATACATGAAAGACATTTAGAATTAGAAATTCAAACCTAACAAATATCTCGACTATCTCACCCACTATCCGCTAGAACTCTAGAAACTCAAGCGAAACCCCATCCAAGAGATGTGAAACCATAGAGCCAACAGACAATAATATAAATTTGCATTTATTTACCCCTTCCTCCAACCTTACAGGCTTTTCAATAACTGCAAAAGCCTTCCTCTGCCTACCTGAAAGACCAAAAACTCACCTTGAGCGGCTTGTACCGCGTATGTGTGCACCGCGGCCAGCACCACAGTCGTATGCACCGGCGGCACGGTACAGCGACGGGGACGACTAAACTCCTTAAAGTGCACTTTATTTGTTTTCCCCCCACATCCAGGGTAGACTAAGTCTGAAGTCGTGCCCCCGCGGCTGCGACTGTCATCTCCCGGCTGCAGGTACCATTGTAGGACACCGCGCACATGCTTGCGGTGTGCTGCCCCGCACTGTTTTCGATGTTAATTTATTGGAAGTTTAGAGGTCTCCACGGTCTGAACACAGGCTGCCGAAGCGTGGCTGCTCGCTGGTTGCCTGGGTAGGTTCTATGAATGGAATTACAATATCTAGATAACCGGGCTAGCAGATGCGAACGGAACGGAGTTCACGGATGTGGAAGGCGAAGCCCTTCGCACAGATGTGACAACCATTTGTTTACGTTTGATTGCTTGGCTTGCGAAGAGCAGCTTTGCCTGACTGCCGTTTAACCGGCACCGATTTTGACAACGCTATATAGCCGCCGTAGCCGTGCACATGCCATATTTGGGCCGATGAGCGCTCGGTTCACTCGCATTCCCAAGACGACATTCGGTAGCAGAGTGGGAATAAATCTTCGCCGCCAAGCAAAGCAAACCGTTCGAAAGATTAATGAGACTCTATTAGATTTATTGGCCTTAATCGTTTTCTCTCGATAATGGTTAATTTTAGACAGCTTTTCTCGCCTTTGTAAGCTGATCCAGACGGACTGGAATGGTCGGACATTGACACCCGTCGCTGGCAGGGCCAGAAAAATGTCTGCAAATATTCGTAGCTTCCCATTTATGATCGGTTCCCTCACAGAAGAGGACCGACGGGGCAATCGTCCATCTCGCCTACGTCCAGATCAAACATTCATTGCGCATATATAAATTAATTAAGTTCTATTAATAATAATGCAATTGCAGTCCATCCGAGACTTTCCGAACGATGTACCGTTTGTCACTTTTCAAATACTAGACTAGACAACACCTCCCTTTACGCCCCCCCCCCCACCCAACTGCCCGCCAAATCGAACCGCCTCTGCTAGCTGACATTTATAATCCACACCACCGCCAGTAGCGCAGATCTTCCTGAACGATGGATGAATCATTGTGTCGCCACCAGCCGGCGGATTCTTCGGTTCAGGCCCAGTGCACTTTTCAAAATTGTTGACAGTTCCTGAGCGTCTTCTGCGCCAAAATTTCGCTAATTTTAGAACAATGTCCTCGTTAAGGACCGCCTTTCACCCTCTCTAGCGAGAGTGCATACACATTCGGAACATGATCCGTTGCCAGCCCACATCACCACCATCACCGCTATCCCGGGTCTATAATTACTTCAATATCAAACTTGGCTATGCATAATTTATTTTGCACCGTCGTCTCCGCCATAAAAACGATTCGCCGGCCACGTCGAGAAGTCATCTAAGGTTCACCGCACCCTGAAAACAACAACCTGAACCTCCTCCGCAGCTAAACACAGCACAGACGAGCCAACAAAAAACACACACAGCAAGGCTGCTGCCGTTGTACCCAAAACCCACCAGAGACATTCATCTCGTTCCTTAAACATTGCGTCCCGTCGATGCACCCCGATACGGGACAGCTGCCTCCCCGTCCGACATCAGCCCCCCGCCGTATTCGTAATAAAACATAATTTGTACCAATGCACCTGTTTTAACTCTTTAATTCTTCTTTCTTCGCTTCACCTCGGAATCTGCCACAACAGCAGCAGCTACTCGTTGGTGCATACCTTTGGTGAATCGAAAATTGCAAGCTGTAAGCCAATCTTCCTTCGAGGGGTACACCCATCAGTTACATTCTCGAGTAAGTTTAAGCGATCAACCCGTCGCCTTAAAAGCGTTCGCATCGTCGAACCCCTTGGCCACACATTTATGCCCCATCAGAATCCACGGCAGCATAAGTACAGAGACAACAGTCAAAAGACGAAAACCCTTGTCATCTTCCTCGGTTTTGTGAGCGGTCCTCCATCCAACCCCAACCTCACCGCTTACCGCAACCACTTTACACAAAATTATTTGTTTATTAGTTCTTTCTTCTCAACTCTTGGGGTTCAGTTCTTGCACTGTATAGTTAGTTGTTGATGTTTTCCACCCATGTGTTTCCTCATCAGCGGACACCAAATCGGATCTGTTCCGACGAACGAGGACGAATGCGTCCCATGAGCTGGCGAAACATTACACCCTCCCCCCTCGCGCGGCTTGGTGGATGCTGCTTCGGTGATGGTGTGTTACATATTTATGTTTTATTCGCCCTGTTGTTGTTGTTGGGTAAACTCGTCTCGTTAGCTTTTTGCTGCTGCCACTGCGAAAGTTACTCCCCACCGTTCTTCGTTATGCGCGGAGGTTGTTGATCAGAACTTCCTCCGTGCAAACAAAACCACACAAAACACAACCTCCGGATTTGATGATAGTTATCATTTCAGCACACACACACACAAAAAAAGCCACAACTCCTCCACCTTCACGGATCGTTGCAGCCAGTTATAAGAACAGCGGTTGTTCTGCTAAAAACCCCGACCCCTTCGGTGCCTCCTCGTCACAGACGCCTCTCTGTAATGACAGCGATGATTTCCCGCGATAGCATTCCGAGTGCCGAGCCGCGAAACCAGCCGCACTAGCGGAGAAGATCCGAGAAAGATGATTGTTATAATTATCTAGCCCCACCAATAAAATATCGGTTGAGTGATCTGCGGCTGGTTATAAGCTGGCTCGATGAACACCTTCAACTTGGTCCATAACTAGCACCGTGTTGCTTGTCTGATCGAAAAAGGTATGACCGTGGTGGCAGAATGAAAGGGAAAAAAATATATATATAAATTAGCTTCCATGTCCTTCCCCTTACGGTGTGACCCTTGTCAGGTGTGAGAAGATACCTCGGCTGCGACCTGGTGGTTGGTCCGGAGAAGCAATGTAAGGCACCTTCGATCCGTACCGTGGCGCACGGGTGACCACGCGACGAAACGTGACCCAAGCGAACAGCGAGCGGCAGGTTGGATCAGAGCTACCTAGAATGATCGCTAGATCGTTTGAGCACGTGTTTTATTCTCCGGCGGTGCATGATTTAAATTAACCTTCGACAATGAAAATAGCGGGGATACTATAGACCGTTTTACATCGTAATTTCTGTTGGAATGATCCTACGCGATATGCTATGAATCATCATTGGTTCTGAATGCTATTTTCGATCTAGTTTTTAGTTGAGACAGGAGATACATGATTGGGCTAATGATACTTTAATCATAACTGTACATTGAAAGTATTATTGGATCCAGTATTTAAAAAAAACTAGAAAGGAAACTTCGTCTTGTTGCTTCAACAGGATTCGTTTACATCGGCTAGAAATGTGTTGCGATTTACC